>NC_087170.1:1346726-1464226 GCF_035594125.1 Scylla paramamosain | reverse complement strand
CTGAAAACAGTCAGTTGAGGAAAGGAGCTGAGAGAGAGAGAGAGAGAGAGAGAGAGAGAGAGAGAGAGAGAGAGAGAGAGAGAGAGAGAGAGAGAGAGAGAGAGAGAGAGAGAGAGAGAGAGAGTGGGATGATCCCACGCACAGGTCTAGGTCATCCCTGGGCCCTGTAGTGACGGACCTCCCTCCCTACACAGTACAGTGTTCTCCACTCGACTCTGTGGGCACCTCAGAGCACGTGGCTGTCCTCACCAGGATACAATTCAGGACACCACGAGAGGAGAGCTTTACCCGTACCCTCTGGAGGTGGGAGGCCGCCGACTGGGATGCCCTCCGTGCCACCCTGAGGAGCACGGACTGGGGAGACGTGCTGCGTGACGACGCTAACCAGCAGGTGAGGCGGCTCACTCAGCTGCTCCACGCCCTGCAGGCCCGGTGGGTGCCGCACTCGAACCACAAAACCAAGGCATCAGACCAGCCCTGGTTTGGCCCTGCGTGCCGCGCTGCCTCTGATGCCAAGCACCGAGCCTGGCGTGCTCTTAAGAGACATCCCACTGCCAGGAACAGGTTAAGGCATCGAGAGGCAACAATCCACATGAATACCACGCAAACATGGGCAGTGGAGCAGTGGAAAGCTAATCTCAGGAGTAAGCTAAGGGGAGGCCAGGTTGGTTGTAAACAGTGGTGGAGCCTTGTCAAGGACCAGCAGGGTGAGTCGCTGGGCACTACCATCCCTGCACTCCACCGGGCAGACGGCAGCATTGCCCACACTGCTCGTGACAAGGCGGACATCCTGGCCATGCACTTCGCTGAAAAGATGTGCATCCCCGACCCTGAAAGACCATCTCCGCTACTCCCTCAAATCGTGAAAGAAACACTAGAGACAGTGAACACAAGTGAAGAGGAAGTGAAAGTGATACTGGCAGATTTGGACGAGAAAAAAAGGGGAGCCGGCACAGGAAATTAGTCCCCGCGTACTCCGACAGTGTGCTGCGGAACTGGCGCGCCTATTCACTTCACTCTTTAACCACTGCCTCGGCAACGCCACATGGTCTGAAATGTTGAAGGGTAGTAGTGTGGTGCCTCTGCACAAGAAAAATGCAAAGACTGAGGCAAAAAACTACAGACCCGTGTCCCTGCTGCCTGAGCTGAGGAAAGTGCTGGAAACTGTTGAGGCCTCGAGAGTCACGCGGCATCTTGAGAGGCACCACCTGCTGAGCAACAGACAGTTTGGGTTCAGGCAGGGGAGATCGGCGGCAGACCTGCACCTGCTTCTCTCGACGGAGTGGAGTGGGGCCCTGGACCAAGGGAAGACCACGGCTGTCGTGGCTCTTGACATCGAGGGGGCGTTCGACAAAGTGTGGCACGCAGCCCTCATCACATAGCTCCGTGCTGTAGGCGTGGACGGGGCACTCCTCCAGCTCCTTCAGAATTACTTGAGAGACAGACATCTCAAAGTAATGATCAATGGGCGGGAATCAAAGCCATAGCCCATAAGGGCAGGTGTTCCTCAAGGGAGCTGCCTCGGCCCTTTGCTGGGCGAAGGTGTTTGCACATGACATAACACTATTCCACAGCTACGGACTGGAGGAGGAAGCTGCAGCCAACCGCGACATCAACGTCATCCTGAGCCGCGTTGCAGGCTTGGGAAGGAAGTGGTAAGTAAAGTTTGTCGCTCACAAAACCAGCAGCTCTCAATCAACAGGACAAGTAGAGCCCCGCACCTCACCTTCAACGGGAAGACACTGACGCCGCGGGATAAGGTGGAGGTGCTGGGGGTCACTTACGACCGTAAGTTGACCTTCAGAACCCACGTGGAGCGACTCGCCAGAGAGGCCTCGGGGAAGCTGGCATCCCTGAGGAGAATCTCCTACCTCTTTGACGCCAAGGGACAAGAGTTACTCTACAAGGCGCAGGTCCGCTCCTCCTTGTAGAACGCGTGCCTGGCCTGGGGCAGCGTAGCAAACAAGCACCTCGCTCTCCTGGACAAGGTGCAGGACCGAGCAGCGAGGCTCATCAGGAACAGTGAGCTCGGCCTTCAGCCTGCACTGCACACCCTCCAGCATCGGCGAGACGTGGCGGGCCTCACCGTCATGTTCAAGGTGCAACAGCAACGGGTGCCGCACCTACAGGCTCTCCGGCAGCCTGCCCGACATGCCGAAGTCACCACCAGACCTGTCACATGCGCCCCTGGGGAATTACTCCAGCCCAGGTGCAGAACGTGGCACCAGCAAAGACAGTTTTTTTTTTAACACATACATCGGCTGGTGGAACGCGTTTGTTACCATGCAGCCAAGTGTTGAGGGCTGGACCAGGCAGCAGTTCAAGACTGCAGTGAATGTGTGGTTGCTACAGACATACAGAGAGAGGCTTTCAGATAGAAGACATTAACAGTGACTTCTTTATCCTAATTTGTTGTATTAAATATGTAAAAGTATATGTACAGCAACTCTGTAAACACATATGATGTAGAGAGAGAGAGAGAGAGAGAGAGAGAGAGAGAGAGAGAGAGAGAGAGAGAGAGAGAGAGAGAGAGAGAGAGAGAGAGAGAGAGATAGGAGAGAGAGAGAGAGAGAGAGAGAGAGAGAGAGAGAGAGAGAGAGAGAGAGAGAGAGAGAGAGAGAGAGAGAGAGAGAGACTGAATAGTCAGTTAGAAGAGATAATTTGATAAGACGAAATGCTTTTGACTCCACCCTGTCTAAAAGCGAAGGATATCAGTTTCAATGTATCTCCTATAAAGGAAAAAAAAAAGAAAATCCATGATGTGATGTAATTACATGATCTAAAAAGATGAAGAAGAAAACGGAGAATGTGAATAGAGATTATCTGTCTAAATGGGAAGCAAGAGATGAGAAAGATCACAAAAATATGATTAAGATAACCTATTTGTAGAAGAAACAACAAGAAATTCAGCTTTCCACAAAGAGGAGCAGAAGATCGAAATAACCTGAATGCAGAATTGGTCCACACAGCCAAACTGGAGAGAAACAGAGCTGGTGTGGGGGAGGCAAAGAGCATCCACGTAGCCCTTACGTGGATACCTGGGTCCTAATAATTTGGTGAACTGCTGAACGGCTCTACTGTGTTGCCTTTTCACCACCCAAGCTTGTACCATGTCAGAGTTTTCTCTTTAGTACGGACACTGGAACTTAAGAAATATACAATACAAATGTAAATAGGGTCCCACTCTTACCGTTATTCTGGCCAGCCTGGAGAACCCGGAAAGACAAGGAAATTTATGAAAGATAATTCACTACAAAAATTAATACATGAATTAAATGAAAGCAATAAAAGATGTAAGCAATCTCTTCCTTGAAAAGCAGGCAAGAGCCATCGTATGTGCATCCTATATATATATATATATATATATATATATATATATATATATATATATATATATATATATATATATATATATATATATATATATATATATATATATATATATATATATATATATATATATATATATATATATAATTTTTTTTTTCATTTTTTTTTTCTTTGTAGGAGGGACACTGGCCAAGGGCAACAAAAATCCAATAAAAAAAAATGCCCACTGAAATGCCAGTCCCATAAAAGGGTCCAAAGCAGTACTCAAAAATTGAAGGATAAGCGACTTGAAACCTCCCTCTTGTAGGAATTCAAGTCATAGGAAGGTGGAAATACAGAAGCAGGCAGGGAGTTCCAGAGTTTACCAGAGAAAGGGAATGATTGAGAATACTGGTTAACTCTTGCGTTATAGAGGTGGACGGAATAGAGGTGAGAGAAAGAAGAAATTCTTGTGCAGCGAGGCCGTGGGAGGAAAGGAGGCATGCAGTTAGCAAGATCAGAAGACCAGTTATCATGAAAATAGTGGTAGAAGACAGCTAGAGATGCAACATTGCGGCGATGAGAGAGAGGCTGAAGACAGTCAGTTAGAGGAGAGGAGTTGATGAGACGAAGAGATTTTCATTCCACCCTGTTTAGAAGAGCAGTATGAGTGGAATCCCCCCAGACATGTGAAGCATACTCCATACATGGAGGGATAAGGCCCTTGTACAGAGTTAGCAGCTAGTGGGGGCTGGCTGAAATAAATAAATAAATAAATAACTGGCGGAGACGTCTCAGAACACCTAACTACATAGAAACTGTTTTAACTAGAGATGAGAAATGAAGTAATAGGAAGAGAGTGGGTGACAGGACAGAACCCTGAGGAACACCACTGTTAATATATATTTAAGAGAAGAACAGTGACCGTCTACCACAGCACCAATAGAACGGTCAGAAAGGAAACTTGAGATGAAGTTACAAAAAGAACGATAGAAGCCGTAGAAGGGTAGCTTGGAAATAAAAGCTTTGTGCTAGAATCTATCAAAAGCTTTTGATATGTCCAAGGCAGCAGCAAAAGTGTCACCAAAATCTCAAAAAGAGGATGACAAAGACTCAGTAAGGAAAGCCAGAAGATCACCAATAGAGCGGCCTTAACGGAACCCATACTGGCGATCAGATAGAAGGTTCTGAAGCGACAGATGTTTAAGAATATTCCTGTTGAGGATAGATTCAAAAACTTTAGATAGGCAGGAAATTAAAGAAATAGGACATTTGTCTGAGGGATTAGAACGGTCACCCTTCTTAGGAACAGGTTGAATGTAGGCAAACTTCCAGCAAGAAGGAAAGATGTTGACAGGCAGAGCTGAAAGAGTTTGACTAGGCAAGGTGCAAGCACGAAGACCCAGTTTCGGAGAACAATATTAGGGACCCCATCCTGTCCATAAGCCTTCCGAGGGCTTAGGCCAGTAAGGGCATTGAAAACATGATTGGGAAGAATTTTAATAGGTAGCATGAAGTAGTCAGAGGGTGGAGGAGAAGGAGGAACAAGCCCGGAATTTTTAGCCCAGAGTTTTTAGCAAAGGTTTGAGCGAAGAGTTCAGCTTTAGAATTAGATGTGATAAAAGTGGTGTCATCTGGTTGAAATAAATGAGAGAAAGAAGAAGAAGCAAAGTTATTTGAGATATTTTTGGCTAGATGCCAGAAGTCACGAGGGAAGTTGGATCTTTAAAGGTTTTGACACTTTATGTTAATGAAGAAGTTTTCGGCTAGTTGGAGAACAGACTTGTCATGTTTCCGGGCAGAAATATAAAGTGCATGAGATTCTGGTGATGGAAGGCTTAAATATCTTTTGTAGGCCACCTCTCTATCATGTATAGCACGAGAATAAGCTGTGTTAAACCAAGGTTTGGAAGGTTTAGGTCTAGAAAAAGAGTGAGGAATGTACGCCTCCATGCCAGACACTATCACCTCTGTTATGCGTTCAGCACACAAAGACGGGTCTCTGACACGAAAGCCGTAGTCATTCCAAGGAAAATCAACAAAATAACTCCTCAGGTCCTTCCAACTAGCAGAGGCAAAACGCCAGAGGCACCTAAGCTTAGGGGGATCCTGAGGACGAATTGGAGCGATAGAAGAAGATAAAGATATGAGCTTGTGATCGGAGGAACCCAACGGAGAAGAAAGGGTGACAGCATAAGCAGAAGGATTAGAGGTCAGGAAAAGGTCAAGAATATTGGGCGTATGTCGAAGATGGTCAGGAATACGAGTAGGGTGTTGCACCAATTGCTCTAGGTCATGGAGGATAGCAAAGTTGTAGGCTAGTTCACCAGGATGATCAGTGAAGGGAGAGGGAAGCCAAAGCTGGTGGTGAACATTGAAGTCTCCAAGAATGGAGATCTCTGCGAAAGGGAAGAGGGTCAGAATGTGCTCCACTTTGGAAGTTAAGTAGTCAAAGAATTTCTTATAGTCAGAGGAGTTAGGTGAGAGGTATACAGCACAGATAAATTTACTATGAGAGTGACTCTGTAGTCGTAGCCAGATGGTGGAAAACTAGAAAGATTTAAGAGCGTGGGGACGAGAGCAGGTTAAGTCATTGTGCTCATAAACGCAGCATCCACCTTTGGATCGAAAATGAGGTTAGACAAAGTAGGAGGGAACAGAAAAAGGGCTACTGTCAGTTGCCTCAGACACCTGAGTTTCAGTGTGGAAAAGAAGATGAGGTTTAGAAGAGGAGAGGTGGTGTTCTACAGATTGAAAATTATATCTTAGACCGCGAATGTTGCAGAAGTTAATGAAGGAAAAGCTGAGGGGGGGTAAATGACGTAAAATAAAAAAAAGTGCACATAGGTTTTTTGTTTTTTGTAGGTGCTACTACCCAGTCCTTAAATTCCGGTTGGGCTCTCTATTCCTTGCGAAATTTTTGTGTATAAGGTTTATGCTTCGCTCATTTCTTTAGAGAAGCTGCCCTGTTTCATCGCCCGGAACCATGTCAAGTCTTTTATCCAACTAGCCAAAAACTCCTTCATTAACAGAAAGTGTCAAAACCTTTCAAGATCTAACTCCCCTCATGACTTCTGGCAATTAAATAAAAATATCTCCAATAACTTTGCTTCTTCTTCTTTCCTCCCTCTATTTCAACCAGATGGCACCACTGCTATCACATCTATTTTTAAAGCTGAACTATTCGGTCAAACCTTTGCTAAAAACTCTACCTTGGACGATTCTGGGCTTATTCCTCCCTCTCCTCCACCCTCTGACTACTTCATGTTACCTATTAAAATTCTTCGCAATGATGTTTTCAATGCCCTCGCTGGCCTAAACCCTCGGAAGGCTTATGGACCTGATGGGTCCCTCCTATTATTTTCCGAGACTGTGCCTCCGTGCCTGCACCTTGACTAGTCAAACTCTTTTAGCTCTGTCAGTCAACATTTACCTTTCCTTCTTGCTGGAAGTTTGCCTACATTCAACCTGTTCCTAGAAAGGATGACCGTTCCAATCCCTCAAACTACCGTCCTATTGCTTTAATTTCCTGCCTATCTAATGTTTTTTAATCTATCCTCAACAGGATCTTCTGGCTTTCCTTACTGAGTCTTGGTCATCCTCTTTTGGAGATTTTGGTGAAACTTTTGCTGTTGCCTTGGACATATCAAAAGCTTTTGATAGAGTCTGGCACAAAGCTTTGATTTCCAAAGTACCCTCCTACGGTTTCTATCCTTCTCTCTCTGTAACTTCATCTCAAGTTTCCTTTCTGACCGTTCTATTGCTGCTGTGGTAGACGGTCACTGTTCTTCTCCTAAATCTATTGACAGTGGTGTTCCTCAGGGTTCTGTCCTGTCACCCACTCTCTTCTTATTATTCATTAATGATCTTCTAAACGAAACTTCTTTTCCTATCCACTCCTACGCTATATTATACCACCCTGCACTTTTCCACGTCTTTTCATAGAAGTCCAACCCTTCAGGAGGTAAACATTTCACGCAGGGAAGCCACATAACGCTTGACTTCTGATCTTTCTAAAATTTCTGATTGGGGCAGAGCAAACTTGGTATTGTTCAATGCCTCAAAAACTCAATTCCTCCATCTATCAACTCGACACAACCTTCCAGACAACTATCCCCTTTTCTTCAGTGATACTCAACTGTCTCCATCTTCTACACTGAACATCCTCAGTCTGTCCTTTACTTATAATCTGAACTGGAAAATTCACATCTCATCTCTAGCTAAAACAGCTTCTATGAAGTTAGGTGTTCTGAGACGTCTCCGCCAGTTTTTCTCACCCCCCCCAGCTGCTAACTCTGTACAAGGGCCTTATCCGTCCATGTATAGAGTATGCTTCACATGTCTGGGGAGGTTCCACTCATACTGCTCTTCTAGACAGAGTGGAATCAAAAGCTTTTCGTCTCATCAACTCCTCTCCTCTAACTGACTGTCTTCAGCCTCTCTCTCACCGCCGCAATGTTGCATATCTAGCTGTCTTCTACCGCTATCTTCATGCTAACTGTTCTTCTGATCCTGCTAACTGCATGCCTCCCCTCCTTTTGCGGCCTCGCTGGACAAGACTTTCTTCTTTCTCTCACCCCTATTCTGTCAACCTCTCTTACGCAAGAGTTAACCAGTATTCTCAATCATTAATCCTTTTCTCTGGTAAAGTCTTGAACTCCCTGCCTGTTTCTGTATTTCCACCTTCCTATGACTTGAATTCCTTCAAGAGGGAGGTTTCAAGACACTTATTCATCAATTTTTTACCACTGCTTTGACCCTTTTATGGGACTGGCATTTCAGTGGGCATTTTTTTTATATTAGATTTTTGTTGCCCTTGGCCAGTGTCCTTCCTACATAAAAAAAAAAAAAAAAAAAAACTGCTCTTCTGATCTTGCAAACTGCATGTCTCTCCTCCTTTCGCTGCCTCGCTAGAAAAGATTTTCTTCTTTCTCTCACCCCTATTATGTCTACCTTTTTAATGGAACAGTTGACCAGTATTCTCAGTTATTCATCCCTTTCTCCTGTAAACTCTGAAACTCTCTGCCTGCTTCTGTATTTCCACCTTCCATTGGCATGAATTCCTATTTAAGGAGGTTTCAAGACACTTATCCTTCATTTTTTTTTATTGGATTTTTGTTGCCCCCTGGCCTGTGCCCCTCCTACATAAAATAAACTCATTATATTAGGAATATAAATCTCATAAATAAATAAACAGATAAGTAAATGAATTAATTAAAATATAGATATAAAATAAATAAATGAAATATGTTCCCCTGGCCTCTGTGTGTTTCCTGTTCACCAAAATGTTTCTTTACAACAGCTTTTCATATGATACTGAATCTGTACATTTTACATTTCTCGGCAATGAATTCCGTTCTTTGATTGTCGCATAAAAAAAAAAAAAACATTTTGTTTTATTTTGTACCCTAATACCCATTAATTATACTCACTGTGTCTGGCTCTCAGTAAAAGTTCACTAATCCTGTGGAAATTCTCAGTCAGAGTGGGAGGTCCGACATTAGCAACAATATTGTGTACATTGTGTAATTTTAAGCCGTTCACTCTGTCTTCCACAACTAACTGTTTCTATTACATTTTTTTTTAATAAATTCTGCCACTCATACGTAATTTTTTTTCTTATTATCTCAACCTAAAATGAATCTTGCTTATAATCAAATTTTGACAAATCTGAATTTTTTTTATATTATTTTATTATTTATTTATTTATTCATTTATTTATCTATATTGTTCACTTGTTAGTTACTCGTGAGTACCGCGGTCTGCAGGCATGAACAAAATGTGTTGAAGTGTCTATAAAGATGTTTTATTTTTTCAAAATATGTTGAAGTGTCTATAAAGATGTTCTATTTTCTTAATTTCTTACTGCTGCCTGAACAGTGCAAAGGAGGCAATACAATGCAAAAACAGTGAAGAAGCCTGGCAATTATACAATGTTCAGACCGTATTAGAATTGTCAGGTTGCGGTGAATGTGGCAGCTGAGCCAGACTGAACAAAAATAGAGGAATGGAACGGTTATGTATTAGCAACATGTTGTAATGAGATAACTAATACTTTGGCAATGATGCAGCAATAAGCCTAACAGTAGAAAAAAAACAATATAGGACACGTCAAAATATGACAGTAATAAACATAAACAAGACAGGACACAATGTAGGTGTGAATGGAAGAAATGTGTGCATACGTGTAAATGTAAAAAATAATATAGGCAAGAATGACAAAGCAAGAAGGAAAAGTTCTCTCCAACGTGTAGAAATCACTTGACTGTGACGAGTGGGTAGATGACACCTGAGACCAGGGGTGTGTGTGTGTGTGTGTGTGTGTGTGTGTGTGTGTGTGTGTGTGTGTGTGTGCGTGTGTGTGTGTGTGCGTGTGTGTGTGTGTGTGTGTGTGTGTGTGTGTGTGTGTGTGTGTGTGTGTGTGTGTTTGTGTGTGTGTGTGTATAACACAAAAATGATGTGTGAGGAAAAAGAAAGGCACACTGGAAATGTGCATGCAGCAGGCATGAACTGCTGGTGTCTTTCTGTTGAGTGTTAGTCGCACTGATATTAGTAAAAAATAGTTACATTATTTACCTAAAAAAAGAGTCTTAATTCTTCATATGCTCCTCCGGTTAAGGAACACTGACTTAGAGTCTGAAACTATTGTGTTCCTTTATGAGACTAAAACTGTTTACTGTTTTCCTTCTAGGTCTTGCGTGTGGCATACGAGATAAGATTTGTGACACGCGACACTCGCCACCGCGGTGCTGTGCATGACGCCCTGACTTGTGGAGTGTGACTCCATGACAGGGCGTCTGCTCCTCCGCACAAAAATTTGTGACATGCAGCACTCGGCTTGGACTTTAATAATTCTTTATCGCGTGATGGGAATGGTGAAGGAACGGGTGACAATGGTGGAATTTATGTTGGACTTTATAAACTATCAGTTTGTTGATTGTAAAGTCTGCTTATGAAAGTTGTAATGTCTGACTGAATTAATGAACTTCCTAGATTCACTAGGAGATATCCCAGCCTTTTATGCCAAGTTGACTCAGAGTGGAAATGTAATGAGTTCTGTGAGTAATACTGATTGGGAATTAATGGCGTGCGTGACATCAACATTGTAATGGGTGATACTGAGACATGGTGTACAAAAAGTCTTGCCAAAAATCATAAATAATGTGTATTTTGATGAACAGAGTGAGGAGGCAAGTCATTGTTTGATTAACAAGAATAGGTGCTTCCAAAATACTGAAATTAGAAAAGATAAGACAGTGTTAATTTACTTAGAAAAAAAAAAAAAACAGGTCCTAAAATCCAAGAGATGCCCTTAAAGGACTTCTTGGACAAAGAGTTCAAGAGTCTGTATTCTGGTTTTGCTCTGTCCCTTCTCATCTTGTAATAAGTGCTCAGTTAGAAGCTGTTTATTTTATTAATATTGTTATGATATACTGTAAGTACCTGTAACATGCTAGGAGTTTTCCTGAGACACTTATAACGATGTCATAATGTAGTCAGACCTGAGATTTGATGTGGACCTTAAATTGTTTGATTTTTCAAAAGTTTTTGATGTTGCGAGCAATAGTACATTGTTAGATAAACTGAGTCAGCTGGTTATTACTGATAAAATTTTAGACTGGATTAGAGATTGTTTGATTGGTAGGGACATTGCCAACACAGCCAACAGAGTTGCGGGTGTTACACAAACCATCCTTAAAGCGACGGTAAGTCGTAATGCATCTTTTATGGTTCCTCTCCTTACAAATAGTGTCGGTATTTTGTTGAAAAACTCCTTTGCTTTGTTGAGCCTTGGATGCACTGGTGCTCTCAGGCTGCTGGAGTCATTGGATCACTAACATATAGATATTATAAATCTTAGCTCTTTTGAGAGATTGAAATCACTGAATTAGTTTTCAATACAAGGCATAGTATTACGTCACGATATGATAAAATACTCGGCAGATCTTTCAAAACAAGTGTGCGGTTTCTGCTTCAGACCTTTTTGTTAACCCCTTGATTCTCTCCACCGAAGGTCCTCAGTACATAATCAGTCCATGTCAGGACACAGCTGGACGCGAGGAAAAAGTAGTTCAGTATGAGAAGAACACCTTGCAGGCTGACAGGCCTCTCTCCAGTGCCACTCCTCACTCAAATCAGCATTTCCTAATCATCTTGGGGACAAACTTTTTCACCCGTTTACAGCCCAGTTGTCATGCAGTTTTGTTATTATGGGTAGTGTTATTATTGTTATTTTTGTATTAGCGTAATCAATATTTATATAACCATTTATAAATATAAACTGACTGCTTATGATATACCATCCAGCTGGTGTAAATCATCAATGTAAATCTTACATGACACTCAACTGTCCTTCCCTTCTACACTGAACATCCTCTTCTACACTGAACATCCTTTGTTTATAATCTAAACTGGAAACTTCACATATCATCTCTAGCTAAAACAGGTTCTATGAAATTAGGTGTTCTGAGTCGTCTCTCAGTTTCTCTCCCTTCCACCTCCCAGATGCTAACTCTGTACAGGGAGCTTATCCGTCCATGTATGGAGTATGTTTCACATGTATGGGGGTTCCATTTATACCGCTCTTTTAGAAAGGGTAGGATCAAAAGCTTTTCATCCTATCAACTCCTCTTCTTTGACTGATTGTCTTCAGTCTGTCTCATCGCCGCAATGTTGCATTTCATTTTATCTTCTATCACTATTTTCATGCTAATTTTTTTTTTTCTGGTCTTTTTAATTGCATGTCTCCCTTTCTCCCGCACCCTCGCTGTACAAGACTTTCTTTCTCTCACGTCTGTGCTGTCAACCCCCTAATGCAAGAGTTAAGAACATAAGAAATAAGGGAAGCTGCAAGAAGGCACCAGGCTCACACGTGGTAGTCCCTGTATGAAATGGAATCAAAAGCTTTTCGCTTTAACAACTCCTCTGTTCTGACTATCTGTCTTCAGTCTGTCCCATCGCCGCAATGTTGCATCCCATTTTATCTTCTATCACTATTCTCATGCTAACTGCTTTTCTGATCTTGTTAATTACATGTCTCCCCTTCTCCCACACCCTCGCTGCACAAGACTTTCTTCTTTATCTCACTCCTATGCTGTCCATCTCCCTAATGCAAGAGTTAAGAACATAAAAAATAAGGGAAGCTGCAAGAGCCACCAGGCTCACACGTGGCAGTCCCTGTATGAAATATATCTACCTATTTCCACCTATCATTCCCATCCATAAACCCGTCTATTCTTCTTTTAGAGCTTCCTAATGTCTTAGCACTGACAACATGATTACTGAGTCCGTTCCATTTATCTACCACTCTATTTGAGAACCAATTTCTTCCTACCTCTTTCTTAAACTTAAATTTTTCAAGCTTGAACCCGTTATTTCTTTTTCTGTCCTGGTCGCTGATCCTAAGAATTTTGCTTACGTTCCCTTTGTTATAACTCTTATACCTCTGAACCTACGTCTCTCCAAAGAATATAAATCTAGAAGCTTCAATCTCGCCTCGTAATGAATACTCCACATCCCTTGTATCCTTTTAGTCATTCTCCTTTGTACTCATTTTAATAGACCTATATCCTTCCTGTAATGTGGGGACCAGAATTGCTCAGCGTAGTCTAGATGAGGTCTGACCAGCGCCAAATATAACTTTAATATTACTTCGGGCCTTCTACTTTTAACACTCCTAAAAATGAAATCATCAGTGAGGCAAGGTGGTGCGGGTTGATGTATGCCAGCAGGTCCAGCGTCTCTGTGAAATATGAGTTGGCCTGCAAGGAAACATTTAATTTAGGCCACACCGTTCATGAGAGGATGGTTCCCTACCTACAGACTAGAAACCATATCAGTGGTCTGACAAGTTCAGAGAGGAGAGATCTTTACAAGAAAGCAGCACTATTCCAGTGGGATGCCCTGGGTAAGTGTTGTCCACTGTTAGAAGAAAATTAACCAAGAGGTAGTCAGCTGATCTTTTTTGTAACCTCTGAATAAAATGGACAAGCAAAGTGTTAAACCTCTCCTGCTTGTTCTTATTCTTAACGTATCCACCCAATGTAAACAATAGATACTGTGTAGTCATGAACTTTTTTTTTGTATTTTTTGTACTGTACTTGAAAGAGAAGGGGAATAGAAGATTGGGAGGGAGAGAGAGCGTGGGGTTAAGATATGATGACCAGTGTAATGAACGAATAATGCCTCCTTGAGGCAGCTCCTAGGAACTGTCAGCTGAATAAATCCGCAACACACTTTCATTTTTATCGGTAGTGTGTTTGTGTTGTGTTATGTTGTGTGTTGCTGTGTTGTATTGTGTTCTGTTGTGTTATGTTGTGTTATGTTGTGTTGTGTTGTGTGGTGTGGTGTGGTATGGTGTGGTGTGGTGCAGTGCGGTGTGGTGTGGTGTTGTGTTGTGTGGTGTTGTGTTGTGCTGTGTTGTGTTGTGTTGTGCAGTGTTGTGTTGTGTTGTGCAGTGTTGTGTTGTGTTGTGTTGTGTTGTGTTTTGTTGTGCTGTGCTGTGATGTGCTGTGCTGTGCTGTGCTGTGTTGTGTTGTGCAGTGTTGTGTTGTGTTGTGTTGTGTTGTGTTGTGTTGTATTGTGTGATGTGATGTGTTGTGTTGTGTTGTGTGGTGTTGTGTTGTGTTGTGTTGTGCTGTGTTGTGTTTATCTATCAAAATATATTCTGATGCCCTTTCCTGATTTTCCTTAAATGGTGACATAAATTGGCATGGGTATCGGGGCAGTTAGCCAGGCGTCTTTGGGCTGGGACGGGTTGCACGAGACTCAAACGTTTGCCATGGTTGACACTTGCAAGACACAAACAATACGTTGTCAAAGATCAAGCACAATTCGTTCCTACTTCCTCGCAAAAAAAGTTAATCTGTCTTTAAGTCAAGCCACGTGTTTGTCATCTGGTAAAACCTAGTGAGGTAGATGTAGATGACCAGTACCACTTGGGAGCAGAAGAGAATGTGAGCGTCGAGTGTGTGGAGGAATGTTGCTTTCCTGTACTTGGCTGTTTTTTTTAACATGAGTGCAGAGGAGGAAGAGTGGAACCTCGTAAACTGTGTTAGGTGTAACACTCCTCATGATTTTCTGTAAGAGCATTATCTGATGGAACATGATAGTGGCTTGTACTTGCAGAAAAGATCTTACACTACAGTAGGCGACACGATGGCAGAGAGCAAGAGGCGGTGCACGGTGTGGAGGACCTTGCTTTGATGCAGAAACTCTACCACAGCAGCACAACTTCGGGACATCCTGGTGTATGGGCAGCCCTCCACCGGATGTCAAGAATTTATTAGTGCACATGTATAATAGAGGGTGTCAAGCATTATGGAGGTAATGTGTATGCAGCCTTAATTAAGTGTGACTTCTCTAAGCATACTTGGTAGATCATTATTTACTTGGAATGGTTTTCCATATATATTTCAACAGTGATTTGCATTTGCTGCCACCATCGCCAATATTTACTGCAATTCAAATTTGCAGTCCTAAATTAAATACTAACTTTTACTTTACTCAAAACTCCTGCCAGTGTTTATTAACAGTGTTTAAATCTCCAGGTGGAGACGTGCACCGAGTGGTGGCGTGGCTCCCGTCGTGCGGCCCACTAGGATAAAGGAACCCTTAGAACTGACTGCACTTGACGGGACTGATGATAATTATTTTTATTCACCTTTACTTTCCTTTTGCTTGATGTTTAGTGCCAAACACCTACTGGTGCATGAAAACAACATTTTGTCAACACCAGAAAATCCTCACCTTATGACGCCTTTAATCAAAGTCAATTCGCTTTCATTTTTTTTTTTTTTTTTTTTAGAATTTTGACGGTATAGTGATTTTCGCTACATGGAAATATACAGCCACGGGACCCCTCTACAACTGAGTTGACCATAAGAGATCAATTAGGATCAATCTTAATTGATCTCTTACGGTCTCCTCAATGGCAGTGGGTTCCCGATGGTGCACCTTTGAATAGAGCTTGTGAAACATGGGTTGGGCGACGGTGGTGCTGATGGGGTGGCAAGACGGTGACGCTGACGGCGACGGTAACAATGACGGTGACGGTGGAGACGGCGGAGGTCTTTGTCGATGGATGCTCTAGCATTTTACTGGAGAACCCGCGGGGGGGGGGGGGGATGTTGATGGGGCGGTGGTTGTGACGCTGACGGCGACCGGCGAAGGGACGCGCGTCTTACATCTTTGCCGACTCTTCAATATCTAACTGATCTAACTGAATGGGAGAGGCGTAGTGCTGCGCTGAAGCGGGTGGAATAAGGAGGGAGTGATGGTGGTGGGGGGGAGACGTAACTGAAAGCGCTCGCGAAAGATTCAGTCGATAAAAAATACCACGCAAGTGGCAGAAACCGAGGGATGAGCACTGCCGTGCCTTGTTGCTCGAGGGATCATTAGCTCCGCTTACCACCTGCTGCCCCTTGTCTGTCTGCAGAGGGCTGGCGAATGGCGAATGCCACGTGGGTCAATGTTATGGAAAGGAATGAATGGAGAGGGAGAGCGGGACTTTGAGGCGCAGCTGAGAACACCGACAGGTGGTCAAGGACGCGCGGAGGTGGAGTTTAGGGGAGGTGGTGAGGAGGGTGGATCAACGCATTTCAGAGAATGCGATTGTTTCCCCTAATAGTGATCATATTTACAATGATATAAGTATAAAATTTACTTCGTATAGAGCCCGCATTTTAGGTTTTGATCCAAGTTTTCGGTACTTCCAAAAATTGGCGAAGAAGAAAGAGCAGCTTCCACTTCCATTACGCGTAACGTTTCCCAACCATGTCCCGTAAAATTATTCGCTTAATACGTGCCGAGAGCAAACGCGGGGACCGATTATATGTATGTGTATTCCGACATCATTTCCCCCACGCAATAAAGTAATCAAACAGTTAATATTTTAGATGTTATCCCTCTCCCGGATGATACCATCAGCAAGGGAGTGAATCCTTTTGTATATAAACCAGTTATCTTAACAACCTTACAGAGTGTTAAAATTATTAATCAAAGAGATAAACCTATTCATTTTGAAGATGGGGAAAACAGAGTTACTTGTGTTTTACATATAAGACCACGTTAACATTTGTTTCGCGGACATCAACACCATAAAATTTTCAAGTGAACCGATCTATCGAGAACAAAGTAAGAGAAAGAAAGGATAAAGATGGAAGAAGGTAGGGAAAAGGGAGGCGGAGATAATCATTAATTAAACAGGCAGGTGTTGGGCCACTTCACAACTTCCGAGTCGGCTCACGTGTACCTGCATTGTAAAGTTAATTTTTACAAGTCTGAGCACTCTATGATATCCCCATCCCCTTTGTACAGGTTCACCCTCGAACGAATTATGCGAGCAATGCGGCCACATGCACAAGAATTCAGTAGAACACACATGTCTGCGAGGATCGCATTTCCCCACTATACGGGGAGGCAGAGGAAGAAGGAGTTTGCAGGGAAGGACCATACCACCTACACTGGGTAAATATCAATTTTAATAATAATAATAATGATAATAACAATAATAATAATAATAATAATAATAATAATAATAATAATAATAATAATAATAATAATAATAATAATAACAATAATAATAGTAATAATGATAATAATAATAATAGTAATAATGATAATAATAATAATAATAATAATAATAATAATAATAATAATAATAATAATTATTATTATTATTATTATTATTATTATTATTATTATTATGATAATAACAATAATAGTAATATTATTAATAATGATAACAATGATAATAATAATAATGATAATAATAATAATAATAATAATAATAATGATAATAATAATAATAATAATAATAATAATAATAATAATAATAATAATAATAATAATAATAATAATAATAATAGTAATAATAATAATAATAATAATAATAATAATAATAATAATAATAATAATAATAATAATAATAATAATAATAATAATTAATATTATAATTATTATCATTATTATTATTATTATTATACTGACACTACTTCTACTTCTACTAATACACATTTATTTATTTTTCTTTCAGTCTCATTACAGCCGGCCGGCCGTAGCGATTTATCTGAGAATGTATTAATTTCTCCCGAGACCTTAACTTTGCAGGGTAGGAGCTCGACACCTACACGCCTCTTTCTCTCAACACTCTTGCCCCGCGGACTGGAAGACATCTTACGTCACCCCCATCCCCAAAACTTCCAGTCCACATTCACTCAATTACCTCAGGCCAGTTTCTATCACCCCCATCCCTAGCCTTATTTGTGAAGATTTTGTGTATGACAGGGCCTACACCAAAATTTCTAATACCGTGGATATCAGACAGTTTGGAAATATTAAAGCCACCTCCACCTCCCATAACCTGACCAGTTTCCTTGAATTCATCCACAGCCACTGGACAAGCGAAACACCTCTTTTTTTTTGTGGACTTCAAAAAAGCCTTTGATCTTGTTGATCATACTGTTGTTATTGGCAAGGCAAGAAGTCTGGATCTCCTTCCTAACCTGGTAGCGTGGCTAGCCGACTTCCTCACAGGGAGGCGTCAGGCCGTTCGCTATCAGGGCTCTGTCTCTAATTTCCAACAGCTGACATGTGGGGTCCCCCAGGGGACCAAGATGGGTCCACTTTGTTTCCTCCTCCTCATCAACGACGCCCTTACTGACATCCTCCATCGCTGGAAGTATGTGGACGACTGCACCGTGGGCGTCCCAGTTTCCAACAAGAACCCGGACTATTCGCCACTGCAAGCAATTCTGGAGCGACTGTAGACGTGGACGGAGGAGAGCAGGATGAATATCAACCACAGCAAAACTGTGGTGATGCATTTCTGTACCTCCTCTGTACCAGTGCCCCCTCCCCAGCTCACAGTGGGCCCTCACCCCCTCCAGGTGGTCCGATGTGCCAAGCTTCTCGGAGTCACAGTGGACGATCGGCTGACCTGGAAGCAGCATGTCGCCAGCACCATAAGATCCGCTACCTACAGACTGTACATGCTGCGCAGACTCAGGTCGCTGGGGACGCCGACAGACGAGTTAAGGGGGGTGTACCTCACCTTCATCCTTCCCAAGCTCATGTATGCCTCCCCAGCGTGGTCCTCCTCCCTCACACACACTCAACAGTTACAGCTGTAGAGTGTGCAGAAAAGGGCGTGCAGGATCATCCTTGGCCCTGCCTATACCACCTATGATGAAGCCCTGACCACCCTGAGCCTGTCCAGACTATCCACAAGGCACCGAGAGGCTCTGGAAAAGTTTACAAGGGGACTACTGCATCATCCACGTCTCAGACACATGCTGCCGTCTGACGCGCCTCGCCCGGTCCGTGCCACCAGACACCTCAACAAGATAACGTCCCTAAAGGCGCCGCGCACGGACCGGTACAGACTCAGCGCGATTCCCGCCATGGTGCGAGCCATCAATCAATAGTATTTCCCTTCTATATTAGACTTTCCTTTAGGATAAATGTTAAGTATTTCCCCACCCCCTCTGTACATTTTCAGTTTGTTAACTGCCTAAAGAATAAACCGTTTATTATTATTATTATTATTATTATTATTATTATTATTATTATTATTATTATTATTATTATTATTACTATTATTATTATTATTACTATTATTATTATTATTATTATTATTATTATTATTATTATTATTATTATTATTATTATTATCAGTTTTTAATAATAATAATAATAATAATAATAATAATAATAATAATAATAATAATGATAATAATAATGATGATGATAATGCTACTTTTAATGATACTAATATGCATTTTTTTTTTTTCCGGATTCATCACGGCCAGGACCAAGTGGCGAGCAGCGCAACTTGCTAGCTACCCCCCCAAAAAAAAAAATATTCTGTTGATTAATTAAAAAAAAATAAAAAATTGTGAGGAGCTTCATCGGACATCAGTATGGAATACTGAACATGGAAGCAGAGACCCGCTAGTTCTATTTACCGAGTAGAGGGATTTTTTTTTTTATTTGATAAATTAGATCTTATTTCTCTCGTTCACAGTTTCCGCCGACTCTGAAAATATTTTCTCACTTAACTTTGATATCAGTTAAATTCTCTACCTTAGGCAAGGATGTTTCTCGCGTCATTGATATTTCTTTTAGATCACATCTGATTACCTATAAAGATGTGTATGATCTTGTTGATTTATGAATCACGGTTGGAAAGTCTTACCAGTGAGACCGAAGATTCTGTTTTTATAATTTCATGAGTACATGGGTTTTTCATCACCTATTGTTTACATGCCGCTTGCAATGGTATGTTGCATACCCTAGAGGCGTACTAAATGGACAGGAAGTTTTCAATCCTAATGACACGTTTATCATATGTTTTTCAGTGTTTGACGGCGTCCAAGATCCACGCTCGAGGGTTGTCTTGGAAAAAGAATCAAAGAACACTGAAGAAGCGGCATGGCAGAAAAAAATACGTAACGCGCGGAAGAGTAGAGAATCCAGTGACTTGGGAGGACTTAAGCCAGTTAGAAAGGTTAAATCCTAAACATATGAATGTTTATGCACTGACCAAAAGCGGTGAGATGTACTATTTAACATTATCAAGGAAAGGTCCGTCTAAGTATAGAGCTACCTTCCCGCTTCTTTTGCTCGGTGGCCGTTACATGGCTCTCATGTAGAAAAATTGCACAGGAAATTGACGAGATCCCCTCCCACACTTGAAAGATATCTGGTTATGACACGTGTTAAGCCAAGGAGATGACGAATTACATCCACGAGAACGTAAGAATTGTAATTTGCACTCAAATACAGTTTTTGTGTTATGAGTACATTAGCAACATTGACTTCTTAAAAGATAATCAATTACCGCCCTGCGAATAATTTCATGACACGCTCAAGGAAAGGGATCTTTCCCCGAAGGAATATGAGCACGCTCAACGCGTGTGGGATATGGCTTCTTGTCGCACTTTAGGCCATTACATAAAACTGTATTGTGAGATTGATGTGGTGTTGTTAGCCGAAACGTACCCCAAATATAGATCATACCTTCGTGGGTTTTATGGCCTGGACGTCGCACATTACATTTCATTTTTTTATGCTTATGACGCATTTTCGAAGTCGACGTACATTCAATTCGATCCGCTTCACAACCCTGACATGTATCACCTCATCAAAAGAAATAAATATATATATATATATATATATATATATATATATATATATATATATATATATATATATATATATATATATATATATATATATATATATATATATATATATATATATATATATATATAGGATGGACACTGGCCAAGGAAAACAAAAATCCAATAATAAAAAAAATGCCCACTGAAATGCCAATCCCATAAAATGGTCCAAAGCGGTAGTCAAAAATTGATGAACAAGTGTCTTGAAACCTCCCTCTTGAAGGAATTAAAGTCATAAGAAGGTGGAAATACAGAAGCAGGCAGGGAGTTCCAGAATTTACCAAAAAAAGGGATGAATGACTGAGAATACTGGTTAACTCTTGCGTTAGAGAGGTGGACAGAATAGGGGTGAGAGAAAGAAGAAAGTCTTTTGCAGCGAGGCCGCGGAAGGAGGGGAGGCATGCAGTTCGCAAGATCAAAAAAGCAGTTAGCATGAAAATAGCGGTAGAAGACAGCTAGATATGCAACATTGCGGCGGTGAGAGAGAGGCTGAAGACAGTCAGTTAGAGGAGAGGAGTTGATGAGACGAAAAGCTTTTGATTCCACCCTGTCTAGAAGAGCAGTATGAGTGGAACCCCCCCAGACATGTGAAGCATACTCCATACATGGACGGATAAGGCCCTTGTACAGAGTTAGCAGCTGGGGTGGTGCGAAAAACTGGCGAAGACGTCTCAGGACACCTAACTTCATAGAAGCTGCTTTAACTAGAGATGAGATGTGAAGTTTCCATTTCAGATTATAAGTAAAGACCGAAGATGTTCATTGTAGATGAGGGGGACAGTTGAGTGTCATTAAAGAAGAGGGGATAATTGTCTGGAAGGTTGTGTCGAGTTGATAGATTGAGGAATTGAGTTTTTGAGGCATAGAACAATACCAAGTTTGCTCTGCCCCAATCAAAAATTTTAGAAAGATCAGAAGTCAAGCGTTCTGTGGCTTCCCTGCTTAAATGTTTACCTCCTGAAGTGTTGGACGTCTATGAAAAGACGTGGAAAAGTGCAGAGTGGTATCATCAGCTTAGGAGTGGATAGTACAAGAAGTTTGGTGTATATCATTAATGAATAATAAAAAGAGAGTGGAAGACAGGACAAAACCCTGAGGAACACCACTGTTAATAGATTTAGGAGAAGAACAGTGACCGTCTACCACAGCAGCAATAGAACAGTCAGAAAGGAAACGAGATGAAGTTGCAGAAAGAAGGATAGAAGCCGGAGGATAATAGTTTGAAAATCAAAGCTTTGTGTCAGACTCTATCAAAAGCTTTTGATATGTCCAAGGCAACAGCAAAATTTTCACCAAAATCTCTGAAAAAGCATGACCAAGACTCAGTAAGGAAAGCCAGAAGATCACCAGTAGAGTGGCCTTTACGGAATCCATATTGGCGATCAGATAGAAGGTTGTGAAGTGAAAGATGTTTAAGAATCTTCCTGTTGAGGATAGATTCAAAAACTTCAGATAGGCAGAAAATTAAAGCAATAGGACGGTAGTTTGAGGGATTAGAACGGTCACCCTTTTTAGGAACAGGCTGAATGTAAGCAAACTTCCAGCAAGAAGGAAAGATAGATGTTGACAGACAGAGCTAAAAGAGTTTGACTAGGCAAGGTGCAAGCACGGAGGCACAGGTTCGGAGAAAAATAGGAGGGAGCCCATCAGGTCCATAAGCCTTCCGAGGGTTTAGGCCAGCGAGGGCATGGAAAACATGGATAACATCATTGCGAAGAATTTTAATATGTGGCATGAAGTAGTCAGAGGGTGGAGGAGAGGGAGGAAAAAGCCCAGAATCGTCCAAGGTAGAGGTTTTAACAAAGGTTTGAGCGAAGAGTTCAGTTTTTGAAATAGATGTGATAGCGGTGGTGCCATCCGGTTGAAATAGAGGAGGGAAAGAAGAAGAAGCAAAGTTATTGGAGGTTTTTTTGGTTAGATGCCAGAAGTCTCGAGAGGAGTTAAATCTTGAACACTTTTCGACACTTTCTATTTATGAAGAAGTTTTTAGCTTGTTGGAGAACAGGCTTGACATAGTTCCGGGCAGAAATATAATGTGCATGAGATTCTGGTGAGGGAAGGCTTAAGTACCCTTTGTGGGCCACCTCTCTATCATGTATAGCACGAGAACAATCTGTGTTAAACCAAGGTTTAGAAGATTTAGGATGAGAAAAAGAGTGAGGAATGTACGCCTCCATGTTATGCGCTCAGCACACAAAGACGGGTCTCGGACACGGAAGCAGTAATCATTCCAAGGAAAATCAGCAAAATACCTCCTCAGGTCCTCTCAACTAGCAGAGGCAAAACGCCAGAGGCACCTTCTCTTATGGGGATCCTGAGGAGGGATTGGAGCGATAGGACAAGATACAGATATGAGATTGTGATCGGAGGAGCGCAATGGAGAAGAAAGCGTGACAGCATAAGCAGAAGGATTAGAGGTCAGTAAAAGGTCAATAATGTTGGGCGTATCTCCAAGACGGTCAGGAATACGAGTAGGGTGTTGCACCAATTGCTCTAGGTCATGGAGGATAGCAAAGTTGAAGGCTAGTTCACCAGGATGGTCAGTGAAGGGAGAGGAAAGCCAAAGCTGGTGGTGAACATTGAAGTCTCCCAGAATGGAGATCTCTGCAAAAGGGAAGAGGGTCAGAATGTGCTCCACTTTGGAAGTTAAGTAGTCAAAGAGTTTCTTATAGTCAGAGGAGTTATGTGAAAGGTATACAGAACATATAAATTTAGTTTGAGAGTGACTCTGTTGTCGTAGCCAGATGGTGGAAAACTCGAAAGATTCAAGAGCGTGGGCACGAGAGCAGGTTAAGTCATTGCGCACATAAACGCAGCATCCAGCTTTGGACCGATAATGAGGATAGAGAAAGTAGGAGGGAACAGAAAAAGGGCTACTGTCAGTTGCCTCAGACACCTGAGTTTCTGTGACGAAAAGAAGATGAGGTTTAGAAGAGGAGAGGTGGTGTTTTACCGATTGGAAATTAGATCTTAGACCGGGAATATTGCAGAAGTTAATGAAGAAAAAGTTAAGGGGGGTGTCAAGACACTTGGGGTCGTCGACAGAAAGGCAGTCTGACCTGTGGACATTTATGGTCCCCTCGCCCACACATGGGGACTCCGAGGCTAGTGTAGGAGTCGCCATGATGATTTTAATTTTTTTGAGTGACGGGTGTGTGTGTTATTAGGTGCTTGTAGTTTTGTGTGGAGGAAGAGAGTTGTCTTTAGAGGGCAGGCTGTGACTGCCCCCTTGTGTTGTGAGACACAAAGGGAAACGGTCAGTGAGGTCACAGCTGGGTTGATGATAAGTTCACAACACCCCCTGAACAGTGCTTTAGACCTCACTGGGAGTAATTATCGTTTCGGCAGGTGTCTACTGCCGAGAGGGATTTCGTAAATTGGGTCAGACCTCACTTGCAAACCACGACCCTGACGGCGGTCCCGGCACTTATGTGTTCTATCTGGACTATAATTCATTACGCAACCGTCATGTGCTTCCCCTTGCCTATGGAAGACATGAAAAAAAAATTCCTTAGTCGGAGATGGACGAATTTTTTTGTTTGCGGTCATGAATCACACGACAGATGGAGAGGTATTATACTGGCTGCACCTGCTGCGACGTTTCCGCTGAGATGGCCAGGGCTACGGACAAGTTCCCTCTGTCTCACACATATGACTATTACAGAAAATGACATCATACCGTACAGTAAAAGCCTGTAAAAATTCGAGGGCTGTAAACTCGGGATAAAAAAAAAAAAAAGTAAACTCGTGGCCAGTCATAAGGGACTGAAAGATCATTTGATCAGTCTGGAGTTGCTACAATTTTTGGTCTCACTTGGACTGGAAATAAAATGCGTCTATGCCATATATAGCTTCAGATCCATGTTATCTGAAGTGAAGTATGGATTGCAACAAAAATTAGTGACAGTAAGAAAGTCTTTCCATGAAGTATGTAAGATATTCATCATTTTAAAGGGCGAACCAATTAGGGGAAGACCGAGTCATGTTTGTCAATATTAAGAAGACCATTAAAATCAGATAACCAAATTACTCGGGTTTCCGTATTTTGGAGGTGGTACAGAAATATAAATATGACTTTTGGTATCGTGTCGTCAAAGTTAAAAGGCCGCAGCTGCTAGGTTATGACCTAATTTTGCAGCTGCAACATTTGTGTGTTGTTATCCATGTACTGCAAAGAAGAATCTCATGTAAGGTTAATAATAGCATTTGTGCTGTCATATACGAAAAAAAAATAATGTTAAGGTTAGTATTATAAGAAAGAATATTGCAATAAATACTATTAACATGTCCTGTTTTAGTGCTCCTCCAAACTTAACATGGGTAAAACTTTTAGCAAAGAGATGTTGAATCTCTTCAAATATCCTGCGTGCATAATTATCGCAGGTTATACAAATTCTGGCAAAACACACCTTTGCAATATGATTCAAGAGAAATATCAACACGTATTTAATAAAACTGTTGTTTGCGGCGTTACATCGCATCTGCTACAGCAAAATCCTATCGTTCAACATACATTGGAAACACACGGGAACATTATTGATTCCATGACGGGAGGCAATTCATATTCCGATCCCAGAGCTCATGTACTCTTGAAGGTATCATCTATGTTTCATGTATATATCAACTAATAATCCCACATCAGTCTCCCAATGTAATCGCCAAAAGTGCGACAGGAAGCCATATCCACACGCTTTAAATGAAGAGAATGGTTTACCCTTCCCTAAGCACAAATAATTGCATCTACCTTCATGATGGTGCTTGCACTTTCCTTACGAGTGTTTTTGAACCTCTTAGTTACCAAAACAAAAAAAATGCATGCAGCTATGGTGAAATAGAACAATAATAGAAATGTGAGTATTTTAGTTTGTATTAAATACCAAAATGCTTAAACCCATAAAAAGAAAAAAAAAAAACTTACAGAGAAACGGAGCAACATTACAAAGAAACGTTTGTATATGTGTGTGTGTGTGTGTGTGTGTGTGTGTGTGTGTGTGTGTGTGTGTGTGTGTGTGTGTGTGTGTGTGTGTATTTGAGTGTGTTCGAAACCAAAACATTATATATATATATATATATATATATATATATATATATATATATATATATATATATATATATATATATATATATATATATATATATATATATATATATATATATATATATATATATATATATATATATATATATATATATATATATATATATATATATATATATATATTTTTTTTTTTTTTTTTTTTTTTTTTTTTGCGTGTTAGCCACCAAAACGCTAAAATCCTATACAGAGCACTCCTGTATGGGAAACGTCACCCATATGTGAAAAGAAAAAATTCTGTGAAACGTGGCTTGAGTGTTTTTGAGCCTTTTGGCTAGAAAAAAAAAAAAAAAACAGTATAACTCTATAATGAGGAAAGAACAATATTAAAAAAAAAAAAAAGTGTGTTGGAGTATTTAAGTTATCAAAACGCATGTAAAGCATGCTTTATAGCGAAATATAACTACATTCCCAAAAACGTGTCTTTTTTGTGTGTTCTTAGCGTGTTATTACCAAAACTTAAAAACGCATCCAAAACGTGAGACGATAACAGAAACGTGTCTTATATATATATATATATATATATATATATATATATATATATATATATATATATATATATATATATATATATATATATATATATATATATATATATATATATATATGATAATTACTCCCAGTGAGGTCTAAAGCACTGTTCAGGGGGTGCTATGAACTTATCATTAAACCCAGCTGTGACCTCACTGAACGTTTTCCTTTGTGTCTCACAACACAAGGGGGCAGTCACAGCCTGCCCTCTAAAGACAACTCTCTACCTCCACACAAAACTACAAGCACCTAATAACACACACACCCTTCACTCAAAATTTTTTAAATCATGGCAACTCCTACACCAGCCTCGGAGTCCCCATCTGGGGAGGGGACCATAAATGTCCCCAGGTCGGACTGCCTTTCCGTCAACGACCCTAAGTGTCTTGACACCCCCCTCAACTTTTTCTTCATTAACTTCTGCAACATTCGCGGTCTAAGATCTAACTTTCAATAGAACACCACCTCTCCTCTTCTAAACCTCATATTCTTTTCCTCACTGAAACTCAGGTGTCTGAGGCAACTGACAGTAGCCCCTTTTCTGTTCCCTCCTACTTTCTCTATCCTCATTTTTTATCCAAAGCTGGATGCTGCGTTTATGTGCGCAATGACTTAACCTGGTCTCGTGCCCACGCTGTTGAATCTTCCGAGTTTTCCACCATCTGGCTACTACTACAGAGTCATTCTCATACTAAATTTATCTGTGCTGTATACCTCTCTCCTAACTCCTCTGACTATAAGAAATTCTTTGACTACTTAACTTCCAAAGTGGAGCACATTCTGACCCTCTTCCCTTTTGCAGAGATCTCCATTCTTGGAGACTTCAATGTTCACCACCAGCTTTGGCTTTCCTCTCCCTTCACTGACCATCCTGGTGAACTAGCCTACAACTTTGCTATCCTCCATGACCTAGAGCAATTGGTGCAACACCCTACTCGTATTCCTGACCGTCTTGGAAATGCGCCCAACATTCTTGACCTTTTTACTGACCTCTAATCCTTCTGCTTATGCTGTCACCCTTTCTTCTCCGTTGGGCTCCTCCGATCACAATCTCATATCTTTATCTTGTCCTATCACTCCAATCCCTCCTCAGGATCCCCCTAAGCGAAGGTGCCTCTGGCGTTTTGCCTCTGCTAGTTGGGGGGACCTGAGGAGGTATTTTGCTGATTTTCCTTGGAATGACTACTGCTTCCGTGTCAGAGACCCGTCTTTGTGTGCTGAGCGCATAACAGAGGTGATAGTGTCTGGCATGGAGGCATACATTCCTCACTCTTTTTGTCGTCCTAAACCTTCTAAACCTTGGTTTAACACAGCTTGTTCTCGTGTTATACATGATAGAGAGGTAGCCCACAAAAGGTACTTAAGCCTTCCATCACCAGAATCTCATGCACTTTATATTTCTGCCCGGAACCAAGCCAAGTCTGTTCTCCAACTAGCCAAAAACTCCTTCATTAACAGAAAATGTCAAAAACTTTCAAGATCTAACTCCCCTCGTGATTTCTGGCATCTAGCCAAAAATATCTCCAATAACTTTGCTTCTTCTTCTTTCCCTCCTCTACTTCAACCAGATGGCACCACTGCTATCACATCTATTTCTAAAGCTGAACTCTTTGCTCAAACCTTTGCTAAAAACTCTACCTTCGATGATTCCACCCTCTGACTACTTCCTGCCACGTATTAAAATTCTTCGCAATGATGTTTTCCATGCCCTCGCTGGCCTAAACCCTCGGAAGGCTTATGGACCTGATGGGGTCCCTCCTATTGTTCTCAGAAACTTTGCCTACTTGCTTGCACCTTGCCTAGTCAAACTCTTTCAGCTCTGTCTGTCAACATCTACCTTTCCTTCTTGCTGGAAGTTTGCCTACATTCAACCTGTTCCTAAAAAGGGTGACCGCTCTAATCCCTCAAACTACCGTCCTATTGCTTTAATTTCCTGCTTATCTAAACTTTTTGAATCTATCCTCAACAGGAAGATTCTTAAACATCTATCACTTCGCAACCTTCTATCTGATCACCAGTATGGGTTCCGTCAAGGCCGCTCTACTGGTGATCTTCTGGCTTTTCTTACTGAGTCTTGGTCATCCTCTTTTAGAGACTTTGGTGAAACTTTTGCTGTTGCCTTGGACGTTTCAAAAGCCTTTAATAGAGACTGGCACAAAGCTTTGATTTCCAAACTACCCTCCTACGGTTTCTATCCTTCTCTATTTAACTTCATCTCAAGTTTCCTTTCTGAACGTTCTATTGCTGCTGTGGTAGACGGTCACTGTTCTTCTCCTAAATCTTTTAACAGTGGTGTTCCTCAGGGTTCTGTCCTGTCACCCACTCTCTTCTTATTATTCATTAATGATCTTCTAAACCAAACTTCTTGTCCTATCAACTCCTATGGTGATGATACCACCCTGCACTTTTCCACATCTTTTCATAGACGTCCAACCCTTCAGGAGGTAAACATATCACGCAGGGAAGCCACAGAACGCCTGACTTCTGATCTTTCTAAAATTTCTGATTGGGGCAGAGCAAACTTGGTATTGTTCAATGCCTCAAAAACTCAATTCCTCCATCTATCAACTCGACACAACCTTCCAGACAACTATCCCCTCTTCTTCAATGACACTCAACTGTCCCCCTCTTCTACACTGAACATCCTCTGTCTGTCCTTTACTTATAATCTGAACTGGAAACTTCACATCTCATCTCTAGCTAAAACAGCTTCTATGAAATTAGGTGTTCTGAGACGTCTCCGCCAGTTTTTCTCACCCCCCCAGCTGCTAACTCTGTACAAGGGCCTTATCCGTCCATGTATGGAGTATGCTTCACATGTTCCACTCATACTGCTCTTCTAGACAGGGTGGAATCAAAAGCTTTTCGTCTCATCAACTCCTCTCCTCTAACTGACTGTCTTCAGCCCCTCTCTCACCGCCGCAATGTTGCATATCTAGCTGTCTTCTACCGCTATTTTCATGCCAACTGCTCTTCTGATCTTGCTAACTGCATGCCTCCCCTCCTTCCGCGGCCTCGCTGCACAAGACTTTCTCCTTTCTCTCACCCCTATGCTGTCCACCTCTCTAACGCAAGAGTTAACCAGTATTCTCAATCATTCATCCCTTTCTCTTGTAAACTCTGGAACTCCCTGCCTGCTTCTGTATTTCCACCTTCCTATGACTTGAATTCCTTCAAGAGGGAGGTTTCAAGACACTTATCCACCAATTTTTGACCACTGCTTTGACCCTTTTATGGGACTGGCATTTCAGTGGGCATTTTTTTTATTAGATTTTTGTTGCCCTTGGCCAGTATCCTTCCTACATAAAAAAAAAAAATAAATAAATATATATATATATATATATATATATATATATATATATATATATATATATATATATATATATATATATATATATATATATATATATATATATATATATATATATATATATATATATATATATATAAAACACTTTATATGGGGAAACATATCAACATTCCTAAAAACGTGACTTTTGAGTATTTTTGGTTATGTTCGTTACCAAGACGCATATAAGGCCCTCTGTATGGGAAACAGAACAATACCAAAAACGTGTCTTTGAGTGTTTTTGAGCGTATTTGGGAATAAAATACATGTAAAGCAACTCAAATGGAAGACCAAATAAAATTCACAAAAAGTGTTTTTAAGTTTGTTAGGTATCAAAGCACTAAAATACATGCAATGCACCTTGTAAAGGGGGAAACAGATTAACATTAAGAAAAACGTGTGTCTGAGAGCTTTTAAGCGTGTTAGTTCCCAAAACACTTGTAAAGCATCCTATATGGGGAAACAGCAATACAAGAAAAAAAAAAAAATGTGTGGTTGAGTGTTTTCGAGCCTCTTACTTACCAAAACTCTAAAACACATGTGAAGTACCCTATAAGGTGAAACATAACAATACCAGAAACGTGTATTTGAGTGTCTTAGAACGTATTAGGTTACAAAACGTTAAAATGAATGTAAAGCACCCTATATGGGAAAACAGATTAATATTCCCTGAAACGTGTTTTTTTGAGTGTTTTTTTTTTTTTTAAGTTTTTGTATCAAAACGGTAAAACGCATGCGATGCACACTATAATGGGGACACAGAACAAGTTAAAAACGTGTCTTTTGAATGTTTTTATGAGCCTCTTAGTTACCAACGTAACGTAAAACCCTCTGTATGGATAAACAGAACAATTAAAAAGTGTTTGAGTGTTTTCGAGTTTCTTATCTACCAAAACACTAAGAGTCATGTAAACCTATTAGCTACCAAAACGCTAAAACGCATCTAATGCAGTCTGTAATGGGATAACAACATTAAAAACACGCGTTTGAGTGTATAACAATACCAGAAACGTGTCATTTGAGTGTTTTGAGCATATTAGGTAACAAAAAGCGGAAATGAATGTAAAGCATCCTATATAGGGAATGAGATCAACATTCCCTAAAACGTATGTTTGAGTGTTTTTAAACCTATCAGCTACCAAAACGGTAAAACACATGCAATGCACTCTATAATGGGAAAATCGAACAATATCATAAACGTGCATTTGGGCGTTTTTTTGAGCGTGTTAATTACCAAACCCCAGCTTTACCTAAGACGTGTGTTTCATTTTTTTTCTAACTCTAAAACGCATGCAAAGTACCTGTATGGTGAGACATAATACCAGAAACGTGTCTTTTAAATGTTTTGGAGCGTATTAGATAGAAAAACGTTAAAATTAATATAAGGCACCCTATATGGGGAAACATAACAAAATTCGAAAAAAAAACTTGTATTTTGAGTCATGTGATTGACATGTGACATGTGATTGAGTGTTTTGTTCCTCTTAGTTACCAAAATTGAAAAACGTATGCAAAACATCGTATATGGTGAAACACAGCAACATAAAAAAATAAAAATAAAAAAAAAACAAGCTTTTTGAGTGTTTTTGAGCGTATTAGATACTAAAACGCTAAAACCCATGAAAAGACTTTATATAGAGAAACGGTATAACATTTTTTTTGTGTTTTGAGTTTTGATACCAAAAACACACACACAAAAAAATATTGAGTATTTGTTGTGCGTGTTAGCTTCCAAAACGCTAAAAACCCATGCAAAGCATCCTATATGGGCAACAAAACACCAAAAACGTCACCTTATATGTAAACAAAAGAACATTCCCAAACATGCTTTGAGTGTTTTAAACCTATTAGCTACCAAAACTCTAACACGCATGCAGTGCACCCTATAATGGCGAAATAATACCCAAAACGTGTGTTTGAGTGTTTTCAGCCTCTTAGTTACCAAAACAGATGTATAGCACCCAAAATGGTGAAACAGAACAACATTCCCAAAGACGTGTCTTTTGAGTGTTTTTGAGTGTCTTAGCTACAAAAGAAAAATAAATAAATAAATAAAATAAAATGAATGTAAAAAACATTAATGGGGAATCAGAAAAAAAAAGAAATAAAATAAAATTCCCGGAACGTGTGTTTGAGTGTGTTTGACTCTCTTTGCTATCAAAGCGCATGCATTGTTATTTCCCTATAATGGGGAAATAACAATAAAAAAAAAAAACGTGTATTTGACTTTTTTCACCCTCTTAGTTACCAATACGCATGTAAGGCACCCTATATGGGAAAACAGATCAAGATTCCCACAAATACGTCTTTTGAGTGTTAAATATGAAAACACTAAAACCCATGAAAACACCCTATAATGGGAAAAAAAAAGGAACAACATTACCAGAAACGTGTCTTTTGAAAGTTTTTGAGCCTCTTAGCTACCAGAACACTAAAACTCATGGAAAGGATCTCCATGTGGTGAAACTTAACAATATCAGAAACGTGCCTTTTGAGTGTTTTTTGAGCGTATTGAATGAAAAAAACGCTAAATTGCACCTAAACCACCCTATATGGAGAAACAAATCAACATTCCGAAAAAAAAACATGTATTTTGAGTGGCTTTGAGTGTTAGGTAACAAACTATAAAATCCATGGAAAACGCTCTATATGAGGAGAGATCAACATTTCCACAAACATATCTTTTGGGCGTTTTTGAGCTTGTTAAATACTAAAACACTATAATGCATGAAAACACCCTACATGGGAAAACAGAACATTACCAGAAACGTGTCTTTTGAAAGTTTTCGAGCGTGTGAAATACCAAATCATAAGAACAGAAATAAGGAAAGCTGCAAGAAGCGACCAGACTTACGCGTGGCAGTCCCAGTATGAAATATACCTACCTTTTTCCACCAATCATCTCCATACATAAACCCGTCTAGTCTTCTCTTAAAGCTCCCTAAGGTCTTAGCACTAACAACATGATTACTGAGTCAGTTCCATTCATCTACCACTCTATTTGAGAACCAATTTCTTCATGTCTCTTTCTTAAACCTAAATTTTTCAAGCTTAAACCCGTTATTTCTTGTTCTATCCTGGTTGCTGATCCTAAAAATTTTGCTTACACCCCCCTTATTATAACCCTTATACCACTTAAAGACTTCTATCAAATCCCCTCTTAACCTACGTCTCTCCAAGGGATGTAAATTTAACAGCTTTAGTATCGCCTCGTAAGGAATACTCCTCATCCCCCGTATCTTTTTAGTCATTCTCCTCAGTGCTGATTCTAATAGACCTATTTCTTTCCTGTAATGTGGGGACCAGAACTGCACAGTGTAGTCTAGATGAGATCTGACCAGCGCTTTCTACTTCGTGCCTTCTACTTTTAACACTCCTAGAAATCAATCCTAATATCCTATTTGCCCTGTTTCTGCCCTCTATGCATTGCTTTCCGACACGGAGTTCAGAGCTAACTATAACTCCTAAATCTTTTTTCGTACCCTGAACCTACCAGAGTTTCGTTGTTTATTGTGTACCTACTGTGTGGGTTTCCTCTACCTACGCTAAGTACTTTGCATTTGTTGATATTAAACTGCATTTGTCATCTGTCCGTCCTTTCATTCATCCTATCTAAATCTGCCTGCAAGGCGATGGCATCCGATTCTGACCTAATTAATCTACCTATCTTTGTGCCATCCGCAAATTTACTAATATCACTGTTAATTCTATTATCCAAGTCACTGATATATATTAAAAACAACAATGGCCGCAATACCGATTCCTGTGGCACCCTTCCAATTACATGCTTCCACTCGGATTTAGAGCCGTTTTTTACATCTCTTTGTCGCCTGTCGCTGAGCCATGACCTTATCCAGCCTAACACCTTCACATCTAACCTTTCTCAGGAACTTATGATGGGGTACCTTGTCAAAAGCTTTACTAAAGTCCAGATATAAGATGTCATAACTATCACCATTATCCACTGCCTCGTACACTTTATTGTAAAAACTTAACAAGTTCGTCAGGCAAGACTTCTTCGTGAAGCCATGCTGTGACTGATTTATCAAGTTATGTTTGTCTAAATGCTCCCTAATATTCCTCGTTATTACTGACTCCAATATTTTACCTATAACTGATGTTAAGCTGACAGGTCTATAATTAGACTCTAAAGTTTTATCTCCTTTCTTAAAGATGCCTGCCTCCAAATTACTGGTACCTCACCTGACTCAAGTGATTTCCTAAAGACAGAAACTAACGGCTCACTAATAACATCTTTGCATTTTTTAAGTACTCTGGGATATATTTCATCTGGTCCTGGTGTCTTGAAATTTTTTTAGCCTATCTCCTGTTCCACTATCTCCTTAGTTATGGAAATATCTGTCAGCTTCTCATTCTTATCTGTTCTAAACATCTGTTCACTATTTGGCATATTCTGCATGTTTTCCTGGGTGAAGACAGTTAAAAAATACTCATTCTGAATTTTACTAATCTCCTCCCCAGAATTAACCAATGCTAAAATGCATGTAAAGCAGCCTATATGGAGAAGCAGAACAATACCAAAAAAGTATGTCTGAGTGTTTTCAGCCTCTCAGCTACCAAGACACAAGTATTCATCCAAAGCCCTCTATATGGGTGGCAGGCGCTGGAGTTGGAATGTATTGATCGCCTCACTCTAAGATGCACCCCCGCGCGTCCCTGACCACCTGCCGGCGTTCTCAGCTGCCACACAAATTCCCGTTCTCCCTCCCCATTCATTCTTTTCCAAAACAGACCTATGTGGCATTCGCCATCCGCCAGCCCGCGGCATACAGGCAAGAGGCAACAGGTGGTAAGCGGAGCTAATGACCCCTCGAGCAACATGCCACGGTGGTGCTCACTGATGGCAAGTGACCCCTGGAGCAACATGCCACGGCGATGCTCACTGCTGGCAAATGACCCCTCGAGCAACATGCCACGGCGGTGCTCACTCCTGGCAAATGAACCCTCGAGCAACATGTCGCGGCGGTGCTCACAGCTGGCAAATGACCCCTCAAGTAACATCCATGGCGGTGCTCACCCTTGGCAAATAAACCCTCAACCAATATGCCACGGTGCTGCTCACCCCTGGCAAATGGACCCTCGAGCAACATGCCACGGCGGTGCTCACCCCTGGCAAATGAACCCTCGTCCAACATGCCACGGAGGTGTTCACCCCTCGGCTTCTGCCACTTGGGTGTTGTTCTTTTATCGACTGAATCTTTCGCGGGCTCTTTTAGTCACAGGCCCCCCGCACCATCACTGCCTCCTTATTCCGCCAGTCACAGCGGAGTACTACGCCTCTACCATTCATTCATTCATTTATTTATTCATTCATTCATTCAGTCAGTCAGTCAATCATTCAAAAGTCGACAAAGATGTAACACGCGCGCCCGTACGCTCGTCGTCGTCACCGTCAGCGTCGCCACAGCCGCCACGTCAATCGCCCCCATCTCCCCCATTCTCCGTTAAAATGCTAGTGCATCTATCGATAAAGACCTCCGCCGCCGCCATCGTCACCATCATCGTCAGCGCCGCCGCCGCCGCCGCCGTCTCGCCACCCTGTCAAAGGTGTACCGTCGCCCGTCCCACCTTCCACACGCCTTTCGCAAGGGTGTAACCACAGAACCCTCAGGAGAGTGACGGTCCTAATTGATCTCCTATGGTCACCTCAGCGGCTGAGGAGTCCCGTGTAGGCATGATTGCATCTATTATTTTCAATCAATATTGATGACTTGACTTTTTTTTTTTGCAATCTTAATTAATGAAGTAGACATGGAAACAACAGCCACTAACTGAATATCAAGGACCTGTCAGTCACACAAGTAAAGACTGCCTGTTCTGACTACTGACCCAGCTCTATATATTATGAGCCTGGTTGGTGGTGCTTGGGGGTATTGGTCTGCACTATGATACTTGGCCAAGTAGCCAAATGGACGGAGAGATGGCAAACGCAGTTTAATATCAATAAATGCAATACTTACTTACTTAGTACTTAGCGTAGGTAGAGGAAACCCACACAGTAGGTCCACATTAAACAACCAAACTCTGGTAGGTACAGGTACGAGAAAGATTTAGGAGTTATAGTTAGCTCCTAACTCCGCCTAGGAAAACAATGCATAAAGGCCAAAAACAGGGCAAATAGGGTACTAGGATTAATTTTTAGAAGTGTTAAAAGTAGAAGGCCAGAAGTAATATTAAAGTTATAATTGGTGCTGGTCAGACCTCATCTAGACTGTGCAGTTCTGGTCCCCACTTTACAGGAAAGACATAGGTCTATTAGAATCAGTACAGAGGAGAATTACTAAAAGGATACAGGGGATAAGGAGCATTCCTTACGAGGCGAGATTGAAGCTGTTAAATTTATATTCTTTAGAGAGACGTAGGTTAAGTGGGGACGTGATAGAAGTCTTTAAGTGGTATAAGGGGAATAGCAAGGGGGATGTAAGCAAAATTCTTAGCATCAGCAACTAGGATAGAAGAAGAAATAACGGGTTCAAGCTTGAAAAAATTAGATTTAGGAAAGAGATAGAAAGAATTTAGTTCTCAAATAGAGTGGTAAATGAGTGGAACGGACTCAGTAATCATGTTGTTAGTGCTAGGACATTAGGGAGCTTTAAGAGAAGATTAGATGGGTTTATGGATGGGGATGATAGGTGGAAATAGGTAGTCTATTTCGTTCAGGGACTGCTACGTGTAAGCCTGGTCGCTTCTTGCAGCTTCCCTTATTCCTTATGTTCTTATGTTCCTATGTTATGTGCCACACATGAGGCTTGCACGTCCCTGACCATGGAAAAAATACTTCAGTGACTGCCCTCTTGCTGTGTGCTTTAATTTTTCACCAAATCTTTTATGGAAACACTAAGATGCCTGGGCACATGTATCTTGATCTATGAACAGCTTTGGTATCTCTCTTACTCTCTCTCTCTCTCTCTCTCTCTCTCTCTCTCTCTCTCTCTCTCTCTCTCTCTCTCTCTCTCTCTCTCTCTCTCTCTCTCTCTCATTACTATTCTATTATTGTATGTTTTGTATTCTGCGGATTGTATATTCCATATTATCACCGATAATAATCGTGCTGGTTCTTTTTTGGTATGCATGATATTTTTTTTTCTGCTTATTATTGCTGTAGTATTTAGGTCCACTGCCTGTTAGTGGTGGTGGGTACAGGCTTGCGTGCACAATTGTGGAATACTACAGTGTGTGTGTGCGGATTTATTGTCTGTATTCTTTCCAGATTTATGATTTCTTTGTTTTGTCTTGGTGACCACACCAACGCTGCATATTCCAATTTTGGTCGTATCATCGATGTTATCAGTTTCTTGATCATATTTTCACCCAGGTACGTAAAGGCTGTTCTTATATTTCTGAGCAGGTTATACACTTCTCCAGTTATCTTATTTATATGCTTCTCAGGCGATAACTTATCTGTCATAATTACATCCAAGTCTTTCTCTTCTGTTGCTTTACTAATTGTTTCATTGGCTAACGAATAAATACCTTTTATTATTTATGGACTTGTAAATGGCAAATGGAATTTGCCATTTACAAGCCCATTCATTTATCTTATCAAGATCTTGTGGAAGGACAGCACAACCTTCTTGGCTTGTTACTTTCCTCATTATCTGGCATTATCTGAAAACATATTTATGTAACCCGTTACACCTTCTACTATATAATTAACGTACACTGCGAACATAATCGGTACCAATACACATCCTTGAGGGACCACACTTATCACCTCCTTCCAGCTTGATTTGGTATGTCGAATAACTGTTCTCTTTCCTATAATGAATAAAAAAAATTCCATTCATTTTAGCACTGATCCTCCAATTCTTGCCTCATGTTTCAATTTACATATTAGTCGTTTATGCAGCACTTTAAATGCCTTTTTTCAGGTCCGGGTATATACAGTCTACCCATCCTTCTCTTTTATCCACTGTATCAATTATCCTGGAGGGAAAGCTTATTAAATTTGTGGTACATGATCGGCCTTCTCTGAATCAAAATTGTCTTTCTGTTAAGGTGTTGTTAGTTTCCAGATGTTCTGATTATTTCTTTTATACTATCCTCTCACATATATTTGCTATTACACTTATTAGCGTAATGGGTCTGTAGTTCAGAGTCTTCTCTATTCCCTATAACACTTTTCCTTGATCCAGTGAAGTATTAATTAAGTTGCAAATCTTTTCAGACAGTTGGGGACTACACTTCAACAGAAGCCAGACTTATACACCAATCTGGTCCTGTTGCCTTCCGCCTATCAAGTGCATCCATCATTTTCCTGAATTCTTGTGTTGTTGCCTTTATCCTTGTTATTTTTGTCTTGTCTTTCTGTTGTTTTTATTATTTTTTTATTTGTGTTTTTATACAAGCCTACATAGAAGATTAGTAATGGAGATGGAAACTCATGATGCAGTAATTATTCATTACCCAAGACTGTCAAACTGCCAAGTCTTGATATGTTATAGATTAACGGCGAGATGTGGAAGAGTTATGGCACAAAGAGGAGCATCACTTGAGCGAACTTTTCTGAGACGAGCGGCTTGGCTGAGAGGACCAACCGTACTTTCAAGGCCAGTCCTGCCAGGCTCTCCAACGAGCTAGGCCCTGAGTGACTAGTCTGGCTACGATGAAGATGGTGCCTGCATCCTTCGCACGCAGGAACAGAAGAGCACCGAATTTACACCAGTTCAAGTGTTGGTTGTCGTGAGCACTGGGCAACTGAGCTGGCTAGTTTCAGACTTCTGTCTGTATTAATGATGTTGAAGAGATACGAAATATGTACTGGTTCCGACCTCTTTTCATGTAATAAATTATTTTTGTTACCTATTATGTCGTGTGTGTGTGTCTGTTTGTGTCATACTATGTCTTTGTTTTGTTGATGTTGTTTCTCTTGGTGCCACGCTGTATTCCATCTGTAACTCAGTGTCTACGTCACACCTAATGCTGCTGTTTCTTTAAGACAGTGACATAGTCCCTCCTTGACCTTACCACCATTAACTTTTTAATTTTCTTCTGAAACGTAAATCGATCAGTATATTCACTGGTGGATGTTTACACATCGTTTTCAACATTTTTTTTTTTTTTACTTATAAGTCAGTAATTGGTCTCATCTATTTTACCTTTCAATATGTGTGCTAGTAACTGGGGCGTTCGCTATGGGCTGAGTTGCCAGTGATCGCCGGGTGTTTTAATGTACAGGTTGTCCACTCACTCGCACTCACGCTATGGAGAATCACATTCTAAAACCGCCTCTCATGATAAATCTTGATGCACTGTACTTGTATGCTGCAAAACACTGATCTTAAGTTTTTATGCTAACGGTATCCGCTGGATCTAGTGATGCATACTACAGAACTGTTATTATAAGCTAAATACTCGCAGCTACGTCCTCAGTGATTTCACACTTATTTCTAGTCTCCTGCAACATATTTTGTTTGAAATGTTTCCCTCTGGTTTCTACAGAGACTAATGTCTTATCTGGCAAATCCCCAAAGGAATCGAGCAAGTATTATTTGTGCTGACAGGATACTGTGACGGCAGAAACCGTGCGGAGACCAAAGGACCAGCCGCTATGAGACACCCGGACTTCTCCAAAACCCCCGGCAAACCCGAGGAGGGAAATATAAGTTTGTAGTGCTGTTGTAAAACCCCCATGTGTTGTGGCATTGCACGAACATACCAGGAAAGAAGAACCAAGGTGTGAAATGATGGGTTGTATTTCAAAAGAAGAATAGTGGCAACTCAGGAAAGACGTTGGGAGACAGGATGTGAACAGACAAGCGGCAACTCAAGGAAGACACTGGGAGACACAATGTCAACAAACAATCTTCACCAGTGTCCTGCTAAGATTTGGCATCGAAATATGGTAGTTTCTTTCATATATAGCAGTATTTATATAAAGGTATGTTAACTGTATAATTATCTTAACTGGATAAAGTAAGATCATAAAGAGGAAAAGAAAATAGTATTCGCCCTAAGGTGATGATTCATTCCAGACCCGAGTTAGTGTGCATAGTATTTAGCTCGTTTTGCCATATTTCTTGCTCTCTGCTTGATGATAGTGACTAAAAATATTCCTAATATTTTATTACTTGGTTTGATGACACACAAATGAGTTTTTTTTTTTTTTTTCCATCTGACCGACCTTTATGTGTAAAATTTAGTCTGCTGGTGAATCTGGCAGTTTTTCAGACCATAGCAAGCGCCCCTATTGTTCTCTTTTATCTTTCAATATGAGTGCTTTCATCTATTTACCTTTCAATATGTGTGCTAATAAATGCTCTCTTTTATTTACGTTTCAGTATGTGTGCTAGTAATTGCTCTCAGTTATCTACTTTTCAATATGTGATAATAATTGCTCTCATATATTTACCTCTCAGTATATCTGCTAGTCGTTGGTCTCTATTTTTTTTATTTTGCATATTATATTTGGATCAAATCTTTCGCTGTTTGTGATGCCTGGCAAACTTTCAGGATGCTTCAAAATTCCAGCTCGAGGGACTGAGCCATTCTGACGAAAGCTGTGTAAGGTAACACTGCATCTGTTATGTACGTCACATCACACAGTCTTTTTTTTTTTTTTTTACAGCTTATCAGTAATTATTACTCCAAGGTCTTTTTTCTTTTGTTTTCCTGCTGACTCTCTCATTCCCAATGAATAATCTCCTGTCTGTCACTCGCTATTCTTGCCGAATACTATTGCACTGCATTTCTTTGCATTGAATTCCATCTGCCACCTTTAACTCTACTTGCAGATCTTGTTTAAGTCCCTCTAGAGTGCCATACAATCTTCTTTTTTCATTTGTTTCTCAATAACTTGGTGTCATCTGGAAATAACCCTATGTAACTAGTTATTTCCTCTGCCATATTATTAATACACACAACAAACATTACTGGTGTCAACACAGACCCCTGCGGAACCCCACTTAAAACTTTATTTCAGGCTGACCTTTGATCCTTGTTTGCTGTTCACATCTCTCTAGCTTCCAAGAAGTTTTCCATCCAATTTAGCAACCATTATTTTAATCCCCAAAGAATCTTCAGCTTCCATAACAGCCTTCTATGGAGTACTTTGTCAAGCACTTTTTGGTCCAAGTAAAGTCCGAATAAAGTCCAAATAAACAGTCTGCCCAGCAGTGTCTCTCCTGCACAAAGTTTGGAACTCGGTAACAGAAACTCAATAGTTGATCTTCCTCCCCGAAACCAAATTATCTGTTTGTCAACAAATCGTTTTCTTCTTAATACTTGATCCATTTGTCTTTTATAGTTCTTTCGCATATCTTAGCTCCCACACTTGTTATTGACACTGGTCTGTAGTTTGAAGGGTTTTCCTTATTTCCTCTATTAAAAATCGGCACTGTGCTCCTTTCCAGTCCATTGTAATAAAGCTACTATGACTTTGTGGATTTTTTAGATCAGCTGTTGACTGCACTCCATTAAAATCCAATTTGATACTCTGTGTAGGCCAGCCGCCTTCTTTATATATTGTTCCTCCATTAACTTCACCTCCTGCACCGTAACATTTATTTCAGTCAACGTTGCGTCAACCATCTCCTCATCCTCCTGCTCTTGAAAACCACTCTCTTACAAAAACCTTCTGGAAACAGTTATTCATCACTTCAGCCGTCCTTCCTGTCTCTTTATATACCTCTTTATCAACCTGGAATTTGATTATTCTAACTCTATTCTTTAACTTCCCATTCACATATCAGTAGAATAGTTTTTTGTTGGTCCTTTACATTTGCTTACGATGTTCCTTTCATAGCCTCTTTTCTCCTTCCTGTGTGTGTGTGTGTGTGTGTGTGTGTGTGTAAGTGTGAATGCATGCGCGCGCGTGTGTGTGTGTGTGTGTAAGTAGCTTTCTCTCTCAAAAAAAAATAAATAAATAAATGCTTCACCTCTGTGGCTCAAGCGGTAAACAAGGCTACTGTTTTGAATACGTTGTGCTAACGACAGCGAAACAGTGCTGCTCGTGGTTCTCCACTACCAATTCACTCCTCACTTTCTCTAATGCTTCGTTCACTAATTCCGTTCCACAATATTTAGTGTTTTCACTCACCCACGTTTTTCACGTAGTTTTTTTTTAGTTTTTAGGCACAGGTTCTGCACACAGGCTTATCCCAATCTGCGACTCCATTTATGTTCCCTACTCGTCTGTCTCTCCAGAGGCAAGAACATTTGATTTAAGGTAGCGTGATATGGATAGGCTTCAAAGTTTGAAACAAGTTAATGTATACAATTTATTTACACCAACAAGAGTTCACTCGTTACAGGGTAGTGTAGTAACGTGGTGGTGTTAGGTCTCTGATTACGAGTACAGGAGAGACAAGCATTACGTCACTGTGTTTTGTATCAGTGAAACAGTAACATTACTTCACTTAGTTTTATAGTTAGTTTAGAGTTTGTGCCCACACTCGCACCACTGAGTTCAACGGAGATACATCGGCTGGCTTGCTTGGTACTACTACTCCTGCCGTACGGCCAGCCGGCAGCTAACTGCCTCGGGAAGGTGGTGCTGGGAACAGGTAGTGGACGTAGACATATCATCAGCATCTCGTGATTAGTTTATGTTAGGTGGCGACATCTCAACACATGCAAAACAATGGAAGTTTCTACCATGAAAGTTTCTACATTACATGAACAAAAAACAGGTCACAAGTTACCTGTTTTACCCATAGGTAGGAAAGGATAGGTAAGATAGGAATAGAGGAGTGTGTAGAGTGACGAGATCGTCAAGAGATTGAAATATCAAAGGACAATATGACATTGCGCAAAATTTTGAGATTCAAGAAAAAAATGTGTAGGAAATTACGTTATGAACTCAGAATTAAAGAGGATGAATGAAAGTTAAAGGAAAGTGCATTTAGAAAATATAATTTGAATCTTTGTATTACCCAGGATCTTTAGCGCAGTTCAAGTGACGTTGTATCCTTAAATTGCTTCTCATCCAGTTTGTGCAAGACCTTTACAGAGAACATGTTTTATGTAGATTTTCTTTCAAGTCATACAAGATGTTTGTCTGTATATATATATATATATATATATATATATATATATATATATATATATATATATATATATATATATATATATATATATATATATATATATATATATATATATATATATATATATATATATATATATATATATATATATATATATATATATATATATATATATATATATATATATATATATATATATATATATATATATATATATATATATATATATATATATATATATATATATATATATATATATATATATATATATATATATATATATATATAGATAGATAGATAGATAGATAGATAGATAGATAGATAGATAGATATATACATATATATATATATATATATATATATATATATATATATATATATATATATATATATATATATATATATATATATATATATATATATATATATATATATATATATATTACATGTTTTATGTAGATTTTCTTTCAAGATGTTTGTCTGTATATATATATATATATATATATATATATATATATATATATATATATATATATATATATATATATATATATATATATATATATATATATATATATATATATATATATATATATATATATATATATATATATATATATACCACTCGGCGGTGTCGAGTGGTACTCGACACCGCCGACTTCCTAAAGAAACCATGTCTAAATCACCTACAAGCATCATGTCTATAGCAACTAACACAACCACTATCTCCCATGGTACTGGTGCTGGATCACAACTCCACTTAAAGTACTCTCTACCACCACTGATGTAGTCTCATTATCGGGAACAGATTCAAGGTGCTCAGCCCGAAAATACATTGTTCAGTGCGAGTAAGTAATGACTTAAGCTTGTATTACTGAGTCGGGAGATAAAATTTATTTTGTCAGATCAAAACTTCAGCCTGGCTCTCTGGCCCATTATTTAATGGACTCAAGTATATTCACAGAGCCAACAGAAGACCAGGATTATGACACGTTTAAAAATCACTTCCTGGAAACCTTTGGTGATTATGCCAAAACTTATGTGGTCTAGGGTGTAAATGCGGTTTGTGAGCTCCTGGCTCAGTTCACTTTTGCGAAAGGAAGACTCGAGGCATAAGTCAGTGTTAGTCAAGCAGCTGCAGACATTGTAGAGGTCCTAAGGGACAATGGGTGAATTAATTAAGGCACCCTCAGTGTCAAGGATCACCAATTTTTTTTTGGAAATGCTAGTTTTAATGAGTGGGGAACGCAAGGGTTTACTTTCCCAAGAATTTAAGCGTGGTGACAACCATAAGTTTTCAAAAAAAAAAAAAAAAATAGGTTAAAGCGTGACAAATGTTTCGTTATACTGCGTCTACCGTTGCCGCCACTTGCCCAGCATCTCCCAGACAAGACCCAGATTTGGAGTCTTATGCCGCTGTGGTCAAAGACAACACATCTGTGCTGACGTGTCATTATTGCAATAAACCCGGTCACACAACAAACAGGTGCTTTGCCAAACAGAATAACAAGAAAAAAAAATAAAATAAATAAAAAAGCTCCACAATCCCGTGTCAATCCTCAGCCCTCAGCAGTTGGTTCAGTTCCAAATTCAAGGGCAAGTGGTGATGCCACTAATCGTCCTAAGAGGACCCCAGTGGCTGACCGAATAGTTAACAGCAGTAACACTCATGGAAATGCTATTACATCTTTTTGTGTAACTGCTAAATACTGTCGCGTGCACAACACTAGCACCCATTCGACTGATGAGTGTAACGCGGTGGAAAACTTGCGACAAAGGATGAAGACACAGCAAAGTACTAGTGGCGCTTCAGGAGGTACCCAGTTGGTGGAAGACACGCGCCCCGTCCAGACCAAACCAGGTTAAACATCAAGAGAACAAAATCGCAGGTGAGAATTGCTAAGCCAGCAGGAAAGGTGATTCGCGCTTCTCTAGTTGCTGCCTGTACACAGACGAGTGCAATGGTTCTCCCTGCATAAGTAGGGTTTTTGAAAGCTTAATTTGCCTTAGACACCGGCGCGTTAGTTAATGTGCTGTCGAAAGAATCCTGTTTAGCCCTAAAAAGCGCATCGCGTGGCAGACGTTGGCCTCTGAAACCAACTACAACCAACTTATTAAGTGTCTCGCATACCCCTCTTAAAATATTGGGTGCTGTTTGCCTTCCTGTTAAGTTAGATAAGAATTCCAAGGTTATGATAATGGATTTCTATGTTATTCCTGATTTCAGCTTGCTTTCAGATGAGCTTCTTGGTTTAGAATCATTAAAGGCAAACCACATAGAAATTCATCCTCAGACCAGCTCAGTGAAGATTGGAGTGAGATATTTTAAGGCGATGGGTAAACCTAAGCGCCTCACATCTCCTTCTCACTCTATTAGAAACATCGCTTCAGCTCCTAAACATCGTTCAAACATCTAAAAAAGAAAAAAAAATCACCACATTCAGGTTCATACCCAACTGACAGTTCGCCTGAAATAATTTACGAAAAAGACATCACAACTGTTTGGAAATCAGTTAAAGCCACGGTAACAGGTAATCATTTCATTCCTGACCTAACCGCTGTCCATATATCAGTATCCATTCCAATTGTTCCTGTAGACTGTGATAATTGCCTGGAAGGCCCCAGTCGAGGGAGTAGAGCCTACATTAAACACAGACCATGAAGACTGTCAGACCACTGTTCTTGCAGTGAATACTTATGGTGATCCAATAAAATTTAAGTTAGGAGTATTTCTTACCGAGACTTTAGTTTATGATCAAAAGGTCTTGCCTGAGGTCTTGGAGATTCCAGCTGCTTGTGTCGCATCGGTGCGTAGATTCGCCGGTGATATTGAGCAAGGTACGAGCCCTACCCTTGGTTCGTTCGTCGAAACACTCGTTGCTAGATCTCCTGTGACGTTACAGAGACGTGATTGCATTACCTGGAGACTCCTTGGGGAGCACTCACAACGCTCAACATTACATCAAACTCAAATCACATATACAACCTGTCTATATTCCCGCTTACCGTCTTCCTTCATAGAAGGACGTACCTTTCCATTGGAATGTTGCCCAGAAACAAAGTTTCCATAGCCTTAAATTTGCTCTCACCAACTCACCTGTTCTTGCCTTTCCTTATTATACAGCTCCATTTATTCTGTACACGGATGTTGTTGCTCTGGGTCTTGGTGCAGTATTAATGCAAACAGACGAAAGGGGTAAAAACAGATTCATAGACTACGCAAGAAGAACATTAAATTCCGCTGAGTCTAATTACTTTGTAATTCATCAGGAAGCTCTTGCTATTATTTGAACTTTAAAAACTTTCAAAGATATAATATTTGGATATCCAATAACCATTTATACTGCCCTTACAGCTGTCGCTAAACTTTTCGAGGGTAGAAAACTCTCAGGTAGACTCACTCGTTGGTAACTATACAAGAATTTAGTTCAACTATTAAGTACGTGCCAGGTCGAGCCAACAGAGTGGGTGATTCACTTTCGGGAAACGTACCTGTAAGGTTAGTAGCACACCAGACACCATCAAAAATATCACCATGTAGGAACTGACAACTGCTCAACGCCAACATGAAGTATAGGGCAAAATTGTTCATCACCTTGAACCAGGGGATGAGATCAGTCGTCCTACATTAAGAAATACCTATATCCTACATTAAAAAATACCTATATACCTATATACTCAACAAGGATGACCTCTTTTGCTGCCACTGGCAGGATAAACGCTACCCAGTAACATAAATAATAGTTCCGGAGGGATTTGTACCTACCGTCTTACAACTGGTGCATGATTCATCAGTTGCCGCTCATCCGTGGAAGGATCGTACCTTAGCTGCTGCGCGTGTGCATTATTATTGGCCAACTATGCGTGTAGACATTGGAAAGCATGTTGAACAGTGTACTAAATGCGCACAGAATAAGGGAACGATGCCGAAGCCTGCACCGATTCTTGAGTATCCTCCACCCACTAAGCCCTGGGATGTGGTGGGGATAGACCTTTTTGCAACTACCTCTTAGTCATCAGGGTTCTAAGTACTTGTTAGTCTGCGTTGATCATTTTTCTCGCTACGTTGTACTAGCGTCCCTGAAAGAAAAGGCTGCAGGTGCCGTTGTTCACACCCTTTTTAGCATGTTATTCCTGGTTTACTCAACACCTCTAGTTTTACTAAGCGATAACGGAGCGGAGTTTCGCAACGCAATGCTATAAAAAAATATGCAGTTAATATAACATAGTACACACATATATAACAAATCACCACCCTGCGAGCAATGGATTAGTATAACGTTCCAATAGAAAAATCCTTGAAGTGCTTCGACCAATGGTAGGAAATTTGTTAGACACCTTGGAAGATTGGTTACCACATGTTGCCTCCTGTATGAATGGCAGTGTTTGTGAGTCAACAGGGCATATTCCCTATTATATTGTGTATGAACAAGATTTGAGACTCCTGTGTGATCTCCACAAACCTCAATCTCCTGTGTATAATGCGGATGACTATGGAAAACCTCTTTTTTCAAGTTTTCACAGTCATCCGTAGGGAGGTAAAAACGCGTCTTCAAGAGTTAAAAACGGCCATGACTGCGAAGTAATATAAATATGCTTCTCCAGTAGAGCTGCAGCCAGGTGACTCAGTAATGATCCAGATCCCCGAGAGGCGTTCTAAGTTATCTCCTAAATTTGAAGGGCCTCGTCTAATATCTAAACGGCTCCTTGGCGATAAATTTAAAGTGTCTAACCCAGTGCCTGATATGGTAGAAGTGGTGCATAACGACAGACTTAAACAGACCAACATTAAGGTGAACGTGAGCTTAGCCGAAGCTACTTCCCTTGCGCGAGCTGTGTTACTTGTTTCTCTTACACATACTCATAACTGCAATCTGCGAAATCGTACTAACCAACTTGCTTAAATGTTCCTTTTCTCGTGTTTCAGAGATGTTTGTGCAAGTCCTTTTCGTCTTCCTCTTTCTTCGAGCCGGAGACCCAGACCACCTCGGACTTGGGACTCTTACGGCGTTTATTGGCCAAGTGTCCTTGGTGGAAGACTACTTTTGGGTCAGATATCCATACACCGACTTGATCGAGGTACCAAAAAAATTGTCGGAATTAGTAGATCAACTAGCAGTTTCCATAAATGACTTTAGAAATGAACACTCTAAATAGACATTACCCTAACAGTCTCAAACTTTTACTTGGTGACAGACTCATGTTTGTAAAAGATACTGTTTTGCATGCTCTGAACAATTACAAGAACCTTACGTCTGCTCAACACTCCAAAAGAGGGCTGGTTAAAGGAACTGGACAATTATCTCGCATGTTTTTCGGAACTGCCTTAGATAGCGATGTAAAGGATTTACAGAATCGTTATACCGAGTTGGTTGCAGCAGCTATGTCAACAAATAAGATGGTTCAATTAAACTGCAAAAATATTGAACACTTGAATCATAACGCACATACCTTGCTTAACTACACTAACCAATTTCGGACTTCCCTTAGTGAAGCTTTTGCTAGATTAAATGAGCAGTATGCTTTTCACAAAGTTTCCTTATTACTTTCTGCTTTGGAAACCTCTGTTACCTCTGTCATGCATACTAATGAATTAATTCTCAGGAATGTGGTAAATGCTTCCGTGGTAGAGTTACTTCTTCACTTTTGCCTGTTAAGTCTTTATTGCACGTCTTAAATTTGGCACAGGGTAATTTCTCCCTTATACCTATATTTATTGGAACAAATGTACTTCATTACTACCCACTCCTTAGTTCCATGTTAATTTCAGATGCAATTGTGGTCCATGTTCCTTTTCGATCACACTGGGCCTACAATGCTTATCACATTGAACCGTTCCCTTTTAAGGTAAATACTACCATCCTAACTTTAAGCCTCCCATGGTCACTTGCTGATGGTCTCCAATACTCTGTCGGGAGTCCTTACGATTTTTTTGATTGCAAAAACAGAACAATTATGCTTTAATTTTTTTCCGGCTTCACTTTTTGCCTTTATACATTTAACGAAAACAGACCTGTTCGAGCTATCACTGATACATAAGGTCGCTTCGAGGAGTGTCTCTTTGCCCTTATTCCCATTTAGCTCCAACATCTTACTTTCATAAAAAGCTTCATGGTCGCCATTACCTCTTTCCTGAGCCCATGTTTGTCTCTGTGGAATGTGCGAAAGGTCATTCACTCTTCCACAGTGTCATGAACACTTTTCCATACCAAAACTCTACTCCTTAACTTCTTCCAAGATGACTACTTATTCGGAAACACTACACCAGGGTTTTATGCCAAAATTTTCTAAAAGAATCTATGCCTGAAGAATGAATATTTCCACCGTAAAGTATGTCACCAACTAGATTTCTTAGCTATCTTTTGCAAATTTTTCTGAGTTAGAAACAGATGTCCATGATATCTTATCTTCCTACTTACAGCCTCATATTCATTATCCTTCCTTCATCATACCACTTGCCATAACGTTGGGTTTAATGATTCCCCTGTACTATCTCCTTAGACGGATTTCGGTTTTGTATAAATTCCTTAAAGCCAGAGTCTCTCTACAGGTAACAGGCCACGACATCTTTGTATGACATGGATATATGTATATATATCTCTAGGATATATGTAAACTTCCATTGTTTTGCGACTGTTGAGATGTTGCCACCTAACATAGAGGTGCTGTTGATATATCTACGACCGCTGCATGTTCCTGGCGTCACCTTACCGAAGCTGGTAGCAGCCGGCTGGCCGTGCGGCAGGAGTAGTGCTACCAAGCAAGCCTGCCGGTGTATTTCCGCTGAACTCAGTGCTGCGAGTGTGTACACAAACTCTAAAGAAACTATAAAACTAAGTGAAGTAATTTCACTGTTTCAGTGATACAAAACACAGTGCTAGTCTCTCCAGTAATCAGAGCCCTAAATCCACCACGTTAAAACAATACCACATAACGAGTGAACCTTTGTTGGTGTAAATGAATAAATTGATTCAAACTTCCTTTCAAGCCTACACATATCAAGCTACCTTAAATAAAATATTCTTGCCACTGCCGTGACAAACAGCCGAGTAGGGGAACAAACATCCGCGCCGTAGAAAAGGAGATCGACAAATCATCGACATACAAGCTACCATGAACTCCCTCTGGAAGTTCACCGATAACACTGTTTATAGCCGCAACGAAAAGTGTGACACTGAGTATACTTCCTTGCGACACACCATCATCAAGTGGGCGGGTTTCAGACAGAACGCGCCCAATCCGTACCCGTAAAAAAAAAAAAAAAACGCTGAGATAAAAACTGCAGTATAAAAATAGGGAGTCGGCCATGAAAACCAAACTCGAACAGAATGGGTAAAATGCCGTGGTACCAAGCTGTGCCATACGCTTTCTGTAAATGATATAAAATATTGTAACATGATGCTGTTTACTAGCGAATTCTACATATAAAAAATATTCTGGAGATAAAAAAGCATGAGACATAGACCTCATTTTCCTAAAACCATGCTAAACTGGTGACAAGTAATTCCTTCTCTCCAAGTACCACATAAAGCTGACATTTACCATCTTTACCAGCAAATTACAAATACGTGAGGTTAAAGCTGATGATTTTTGTCAAGCTTTGGAATGAGAATAATTACAGCAACACCTCGGGAAGATGGAAAATCACCGGTATTCCAAATAAACTTATAGAGGTCAAGTATAAAAAGGTAAAAACTTCATTGGACATGTGGTGCAAAATGGAATATGGAATGTCATCGGGACCCAGGGATGAATCATGGCACTGGGACAAAGAAATGCGTAGCTTAAACAAAGAAAATGGGATATTTTAAGACTCTCCACGAAGAAAGGCAAAACTGAAGTCAACAAATTCCAAATTTCGACGATGAAGTGCCATAGGTCTATTTGGATACTTTCTGAAGACACTAGCAAAGTGCTCAGCAAATAGATCGGCAACTGCCTTAGGGTCTGCCACCGTCCCCCAATTATGGGATGACTGGTGGGGGAGCTGCAGAATACTTTCCAGACTCTTCCAAGACTCTCGCCGAGCCTCTTTAAGATGCATCTCGAAAAAGTTCTAGCAGTTGACGTTCCTGCGATGTCGTCGAAGGCGAGAAAAGGCAACATGCTTTTCTCGAACAGCGGCTGTACAATCTGCATTCCACTAGGGAACAGGATGTTTGGGAACCGGCCAGAGGTCTTAAGGACGGATTGAAGAGCAACGAAGTACAGGACATCAGTGAAGCATGTTGTAGCCTTATCATAGTTTCCTATCTCATCTATTGAGAGAGCAGGGGTACTGAGTTCCATAAATAGCTGAACGTCGCTGTGGTGCAGAATCAGTTGCCTTTAATAAAATTGGGAAGTGATCGCTTCCACATAAGTGTGGTAAAACATTCCACTTAAAGTAAAAAAAAAATAATTAGAGAGAGAGAGAGAGAGAGAGAGAGAGAGAGAGAGAGAGAGAGAGAGAGAGAGAGAGAGAGAGAGAGAGAGAGAGAGATCTATTGCTGTAAAAAGTACCAGTTTGTCTATGGAAATGGGTAATGTCCTTAGAATTTAAAATTTTTAATCTTGTATCCTGGATTAGAGAAACAAGTAAAAAACCACGAGGGCTGACAGCGTTATCATCCCACAAAGAATGGCGACCATTGAAGTCTCCCAATAAAAGAAGAGAAGGAATACTATTGAAAGGCCGTCAAGTTCAATTTTTTTCGATAGGAACACCGAGAGGCAGATACAGACTACACAATGTTTAGTATGAGTCACTCTCATACTAAATTTATCTGTGCTGTATACCTCTCTCCTAACTCCTCTGACTATAAGAAATTCTTTGACTACTTAACTTCCAAAGTGGAATACATTCTGACCCTCTTCCCTTTTGCAGAGATCTCCATTCTTGGAGACTTCAATGTTCACACCAGCTTTGGCTTTCCTCTCCTTTCACTGACCATCCTGGTGAACTAGCCTACAACTTTGCTATCCTCCATGACCTAGAGCAATTGGTGCAACACCCTACTTGTATTCCTGACCGTCTTGGAGATACGGCCAACATTCTTAACCTTTTCCTGAGCTCTAATCCTTCTGCTTATGCTGTCACCCTTTCTTCTCCGTTGGGCTCCTCCGATCACAATCTCATATCTTTATCTTGTCCTATCACTCCAATCCCTCCTCAGGATCCCCCTAAGCGAAGGTGCCTCTGGCGTTTTGCCTCTGCTAGTTGGGGGGACCTGAGGAGGTATTTTGCTGATTTTCCTTAGAATAACTACTGCTTCCGTGTCAGAGACTCGTCTTTGTGTGCTGAGCGCATAACAGAGGTGATGGTGTCTGGCATGGAGGCGTACATTCCTCACTCTTTTTCTCGTCCTAAACCTTCTAAACATTGGTTTAACACAGCTTGTTCTCATGCTATACATGATAGAGAGGTGGCCCACAAAAGGTACTTAAGCCTTCCATCACCAGAATCTCATGCACTTTATATTTCTGCCCGGAACCATGCCAAGTCTGTTCTCCAATTAGCCAAAAACTCCTTCATTAACAGAAAATGTCAAAACCTTTCAAGATCTAACTCCCCTCGTGACTTCTGGCATCTATTCAAAAATATCTCCAATAACTTTGCTTCTTCTTCTTTCCCTCCTCTACTTCAACCAGATGGAACCACTGCTATCACATCTATTTTTATAGCTGAACTCTTTGCTCAAACCTTTGCTAAAAACTCTACCTTGGACGATTCTGGGCTTGTTCCTCCCTCTCTTCCACCCTCTGACTACTTCATGCCACCTATTAAAATTCTTCGTAATGATGTTTTCCATACCCTCGCTGGCCTAAACCCTCGGAAGGCTTATGGACCTGATGGGGTCCCTCCTATTGTTCTCCGAAACTGTGCCTCCGTGCTTGCACCTTGCCTAGTCAAACTCTTTCAGCTCTGTCTGTCAACATCTACCTTCTTGCTGGAAGTTTGCCTACATTCAACCTGTTCCTAAAAAGTGTCACCGTTCTAATCCCTCAAACTACCGTCCTATCGCTTTAATTTCCTGCCTATCTAAAGTTTTTGAATCTATCCTCAACAGGAAGATTCTTAAACATCTATCACTTCACAACCTTCTATCTGATCGCCAGTATGGGTTCCGTCAAGGCCGCTCTTCTGGCTTTCCTTACTGAGTCTTGGTCATCCTCTTTTAGAGATTTTGGTGAAACTTTTGCTGTTGCCTTGGACATATCAAAAGCTTTTGATAGAGTCTGGCACAAAGCTTTGATTTCCAAACTACCCTCCTACGGTTTCTATCCTTCTCTCTGTAACTTCATCTCAAGTTTCCTTTCTGACCGCTCTATTGCTGCTGTGGTAGACGGTCACTGTTCTTCTCCTAAATTTATTAACAGTGGTGTTCCTCAGGGTTCTGTCCTGTCTCTTCCTATTATTCATTAATGATCTTCTAAACCAAACTTCTTGTCCTATGCACTCCTACGCTGATGATACCACCCTGCACTTTTCCACGTCTTTTCATAGACGTCCAACCCTTCAGGAGGTAAACATATCACGCAGGGAAGCCACAGAACGCCTGACTTCTGATCTTTCTAAAATTTCTGATTGGGGCAGAGCAAACTTGGTATTGTTCAATGCCTCAAAAACTTAATCCCTCCATCTATCAACTCGACACAACCTTCCAGACAACTATCCCCTCTTCTTCAATGACACTCAACTGTCCCCCTCTTCTACACTGAACATCCTCGGTCTGTCCTTTACTTATAATCTGAACTGGAAACTTCACATCTCATCTCTAGCTAAAACAGCTTCTATGAAGTTAGGCGTTCTGAGACGTCTCCGCCAGTTTTTCTCAGTTGCTAACTCTGTACAAGGGCCTTATCCGTCCATGTATAGAGTATGCTTCACATGCTGGGATGATTCCACTCATACTGCTCTTCTAGACAGGGTGGAATCAAAAGCTTTTCGTCTCATCAACTCCTCTCCTCTAACTGACTGTCTTCAGCCTCTCTCTCATCGCCGCAATGTTGCATCTCTAGCTGTCTTCTACCGCTATTTTCATGCTAACTGCTCTTCTGATCTTGCTAACTGCATGCCTCCCCTCCTTCCGCGGCCTCGCTGCACAATACTTTCTTCTTTCTCTCACCCCTGTTCTGTCCACCTCTCTAACGCAAGAGTTAACCGGTATTCTCAATCATTCATCCCTTTCTCTGGTAAAATCTGGAAATCCCTGCCTGCTTCTGTATTTCCACCATCCTTTGACTTGAATTCCTTCAAGAGGGAGGTTTCAAGACACTTATTCATGAATTTTTGACCTCTGCTTTGACCCTTTTATGGGACTGACATTTCAGTGGGCATATTTTTTTATTGGATTTTTGTTGCCCTTGCAGTGTCCTTCCTACATTAAAAAAAATGGAACTACATTGTTTGATCAAATGACCTTAGTAATTAAGTTGTTGTCTCCAAGACTCAGAGAATTTATTGCCTGAAGAGCAGCTTTGGCGGCAACGTCAGATGTAAATGTCACATAGCACTCTGCAAACATAGCAAACTCTGTATTTCTCCCCTTTCTATGGTATGATTTCTTTTAAGAGGCAGGTTTCAGCAATACTCATTTTCGCCCTTCCCTTTGTGGACTGACATCTAAGCGAGCCTTTCTTTTTACAAGCTGCTGTTGCCCTAGATTAGTGCCCCTTTACATAACAAAGTTGTAAGCCAAGTATGCCAGTCACTGTGCCACCGGGCCATATCACGTGATATTTTGACGTGGAATACAATTTTACTGATGTTTTATTTTGATTGCTGCTCTCCTTTATGCAGCGTGACAAGCAGCTTGATGCAGCACAAAAGAAGAAGGCCGAGTGTAGCAGAAGAACGATGAAGGGAACACGAACATACGACATCTGTACTGGCATGCTGTTGGTGGTGAGAAGAAATCTTTGCAGTGAGTCACGGAAGGGAGGAAAAACAGAACCAAACTGGATTGGGTCATACATGTGAGTTCTTAGTCATAAAATTTGTTGTAATATTTTTACAGATGAAAGACAACATTTAAGAGGCTTGTAATGCCTTTCATTTTCTTCTCACAGAGTTCTCGACGCATACTCCTCCCAGCGTGTGGCTCTGGAAATTGCCAGGAATGGCAGGAGACTTGCATCCTGGCTCCCTTACCACCAGTCACGGCCTTATCTCCACAGGGAGCTGCTCAGTAACGCAAGGTTTGTAGGATGACTGCTTGTCCTCTAACACTGGTGTGACACTTTTATTACACACACTTGCATGTGTTTGCCACTAGAAGTGAATTTAGTAACTGAAGTGGCGCAAGTGTCCTTTGTGTAGCTAGTAAGATTTATGAAAATATTGTTGTTGTAGAACCAAGAATTTATAGTATTTTCATGGAAAATTTCAGACAAGAAATGTAGTGGAGGAGTGAATCATGGAAGCAGTGTTATCTAATGGGAATGTGTACAGAGCAAGGAAGAGTGCCTATGCGCGACAGGAGAGAGTGGAGGGCAGTAGTGAATGCTTCAGTAAGTACAAGTAAGATGTGTGTGTGTGTGTGTGTGTGTGTGTGTGTGTGTGTGTGTGTGTGTGTGTGTGTGTGTGTGTGAGGAAGTAGCAAAAAAGAATAACATTTTCAAGTAAAGGTTGAATTCAGACAAGGATGTGTCATGTTTCCTTGGGGGAGAGTAGGATAATAGCTTATAAAAACAGATTTAGAAATCTGTATCCATCCTAACACTATAGCCCTTAGTCCTGCATGAAAGGATGAAATGGGAAAATGAGGCAGCTGCTTCGGCTTAAGGAACAAGGGTTTTCTTCCTCCACAATATCTTCACATTTCTCTTAGTGTAGAAAGTATATGCAATTTGTTATATCTTTCACTCTGTCCCTCTCAATCGCTTGTTATAACACTTGGGCAGCCAAAATGGTATACCTGTAAATATAAATGTCCTTAGATGAAAGAGTGATGGAGAGGGACAGTTAATGGGCCAGCAGAGACGCCTGCCTGGCCCCAGCCCCTGAGGACCCGTGCACTGCAGCGGTGGATGTCATGCAGGGAAAGAAATGGCCGAATAATGAGCATCTACATCATGCCCACTATTTACCAGGCAGCAGTTTTACGGCTATCTCAAGTTTTCAGTCTGCTGTTATTTTTTACAGTAAAAACTATGAACATGTTAAAGCTCCTGCATCCACCTTTGTTCAGATCTTGAATGTGCAAGATTACCGCTGGCCAGCAGTGAGTAGCGTCAAGTGTAATAATAATACCACCAACATTTGTAACAGTTTAAACAGCACTCGACTGAAAGCCTCTGATAAGTTCAGTTGTCAGTTGCTGCCTTGTTAACCTGTGAGACGTCTTCATTGAGAATAGAATATGCAAACATTGCACATCAAAAAGGATCTTCTGAGTATGCTTGATTGTTGTTTTTTGTGCCACCAGCCTCTGTTGGGGGTCTGTCTCCTCAGACACATAATTTTATTCAAGATGAAATGAAGAACTATTTGACAAAATATTTTGTAGAAGGTGTAATGGAACCATGTCCCATGGCATCACTTCCCTTAATGCCAAGCAATGGCAGTTTTTTTTTTTTTTTAATGAAATAAGTCTATGTTGTAAGAGTAGACGACCAGAGTTTGAAGGCGACAGATTAGTAATGGGCATGTTGTGTAATAATTTCTATCATTGCCAGTGTGGGATGGATTTCATTGCTGGCCTTTCTGTGTGTACTAGATGTAGGTGTGATATTTATTATTTAGCCATCTCATCTACCTCAGAACCTAAGCTCTCGTTCATATCTTTGCTCAAAACTCAACACTGATTTGGGGCTTGTTCTTCTCTCTTCTCCACTCACTGTTTATTATTGGTCAAATTATTATTTGTTATTATTTATTATTGGTTATTATTTATTATTGGTTATTATTTATTATTATATGTTGTTATTTATTATTGGTCAAATTATTATTGGTCAAATTATTGGTCAAAAATTCTTGTCAGGCGAAGTAAAACATTTTATCTTCAATCAGATCATTAATATACGGAGCTTCCTGCTATCTAATATCGTCAAGTAAAGTCTCTGTTTTCAAAAAACAGATTAGACAAACATCTACAATCTCACCTACATGTAAAGTATTATTTAAGGTCGTGACAGTTGAATTTCATCACTGCTGTCGATAGCCGTAGTTGTCGGTGTAGTGGCAGCGCTAGTAACAAGTGAATAACAGGAAGGTTACACGTGGCAGGAAACCCCGTTTCCTGCCCGTGCGATCCCCAGATTCTCTGTGAATGGGAATCGAGTCCGTCTTACCTCATGCTCCGACTGTGGCAGCCCTTCCCTAGCTCAAGAGTTTGTAATTTTTTGTTCATTATATTCTAATTTCTTATAAGAAACAACATTATGTGGATGGCATGTAGGCAGCGGTGACGGCGGCAGCAGTAGCAGCAGCAGCAGAGGAACTCAGAGGAACAGAGCCTTACAGCACACTGCATGGCATGGTTGTGATTCTGTTGCTCATTAAATAATTAGGTGCGGTACATGAAATTTCACTAATGAATCACATTGTTTTGCACTGTTGGTACTTGGCAAGCACTACCAGCTAATAATGACTCCGGCTGTGTCTGTTGGCTCAGATTTGCACCTCGAATCTTAGATATGATTTGTTTGGCTATTTTTGACTCGATAGATACACATATATGTGCACATCCATTCAGTGTTAACATACATGGCACCAAATAACATTTTGGGAGTGGGAATTAATTTTAAGTGATCTTTCGCATCCGTTATGGCCCTTTAAAAATTCAGTTTGCATTGGAGTTCTTTTCCTCAGTGTGTTTTAGTCAGCGTAAATGTAGGTTTTCTGCTCAGTTGTCGTCTGGTTTCTCTGAGAGGCCATGTGAATTCTTACATCCTTAGTCAGATTTGTTGGAAGAAGGAGCACTGTGAATATTACTTCCTTCCTCTCACAGATTATCAGTGTACTCAGTATTCACCTTTAGTTCCTGTCTCATACACCCATGTTATCTTCAAGCAATGTAATGTCATTTGTAAACAGACTGCATCCACAGACCAAAAATCCACTCACTCGTCTTGCACCATTTCATTTTCCTGATACAAACACTACAGGAAACATAACATAGTCCTGTCTCACCTTTGTTTCTACAGCAAAATTTTCACCTAACTTCCCATAGCTACATCCTCACACAAGCATTCTTATTTTGACATGTAATAAACTTCCTTCCTCCACTCAGTCTGTACTTCCTCCTCGATAAATGCCATCGTTCACCCATTGGTGCTCCTCTCTGCTTGAACGTTGGTCACACATCTGGAGCATCCACTCTATTGCTACATTTTCGCTACATTTAGTCCTTAAAGTTCTTCAACATAAACATGTACATATATTTTCCTCTCTTTAATTTGGCTTCTGTTTTCTTAATCTCATAAACCTTATTCTCCTTTTGGTTTTATTTCATCAGCTCATTTACTTTCCCATTCCAAAGCTTATTGTTGGAAATATATATTGTAACAGGTAATTATTTAATGGTGATGGGAATTATTGTCAATTTAGATTAAATAACCCAGCTTAATGAGTGGTTGAATCAGCAAGGTTCCGGGACCGAAGTTCTGACTTAGGGGTCAGTCGCAGTTACGCCCCAGATCTCAGACAAGGCGGGTAATCCGTTCCCATTCAGCCTGCTACTCTCCAGGCGGACATTTCACCCAAGCTTCCAGCTAAGCACCTTGATGAGTCTCAGGCTTGTGTACTGATCGGTGCTTAGCTAAGCTGCAGGTCCGCCTCCCCATCAGGTAAATTCCAAAAACTTGAACTTGGCATCAACGCATGTTGACATTAAGTTCCCAAAATGTATTCTTATTAAATAGCATTTCTTTGGGAAGGTTTTATTTATTCATTTATTGTTTTTCATAATTTTGTGTACATTTCTTAAAATACTTTCTTCATTTCTTTTACCGTCTTCCTTATTTCAAATTGCCATGAGATTAAATTGCAAATAGAAAGAAAAAAAAAAGATAATACCATCCAAATAATAATAATCCATTTAAATAATTTTGTATGGCCTAAGGGAACAGTCATGAATAAAAAAAATAAATAAAAATACTTTCGTCTTGGTTATGTTAATAAAATTTTTTACATACTTATACTATCAGTAAAACTTTAGAAAAAAAAAAAAAAAAAAAAGCAAATAAATGAATAAATGAAATCATAAGCTACAAATTGCTAAATTAGATGTTGATAAATGGAGGTGAGGAGTGCGCGCGGAATAACATCATTTGGTTTACAAGGCAACTGTAAAAAATAATCACATTCCCGGTTTCTGCTGGGCCAGTCACATGAAAAATCCCAGTCACATAACACTGTTGATTAAGAGGAAATATGCCAAAATTAATAATATTATGCATTTTGAGAAAATTTTTCTGTTAATATCTAGGTTCAAAAATTATTAATAGACAGTGTTAGAATCCGGGAGTTTGTGGGACCACTAGCAAAAAGCTTCAAGAAGAATTTGTGAATGTGGAAGGGTGACAAACTATTAAGGATACTGCAAAATAATAACTTATATAGTTAGACGGAGGATTAGTTCCTGGTATGTACAGCGGCCACTATACAAGACTGAATTCGAGATTTGGGCGTCAAATACTGATTGACATTGTTGTCCACAGTTACGTTCGTCAGGGCCCGAAACCCTGGATAGTTTAAAGGCTTTCTTCATACGAAAATAATCATTTGTGTGCCTATATGTATTAATTATTTGTGTGAGACACTGATTGACATCGTTGTTTACCGAGAGAAGAAGGATGCAAAATTTTCTTTGCCCGTTAGTTATTATTTTATTATTATTATTATTATTATTATTATTATTATTATTATTATTATTATAATTATTATTATTATTATTATTATTAATTATTATTATCATCATCCTTGTTATTATTTTTTTTTTTCTTTTAGGGAGTAGGAAACAAAATTTAGGATGTAAACAGATTAGAGAAAATCTTCTTTGATAAGGTCAAACACCAGTGATACACACACAACTGAATGTAACACCTACACAATTAAGATGTTTTCTACCAAAAATAAAGGTAATCCCTGAGGCACAAATTAATAATCATAACTTATTAATTAATATTTTATTGTCATAAGAACATAACATAAGAAATAAGGGAAGCTGCAAGAAGCGACCAGGCTTACACGTGGCAGTCCCTGTATGAAATATACCTACCTATTTCCATCTGTTATCCCCATCCATAAACTGGTCTAATCTTCTCTTAAAGTTCTCTACTGACCTAGCACTAACTACATGATTACTGAGTCCGTTCCACTCATCTACCACTCTATTTGAGAACCAATTTTTTTCTTATCTCCTTCCTAAACCTAATTTTTTTTAAGCTTGAACCCGTTATTTCTTGTTCTACCCTGGTTGCTGATTCTAAGAATTTTGCTTACATCTCCCTTGTTATATCCCTTATACCACTTAAAGACTTCTCTCAGGTCCCCTCTTAACCTACGTCTCTCTAAAGAATGTAAATTTAACAGCTTCAACCTCGCCTCGTAAGGAATACTCCTCATCCCCTGTATCCTTTTAGTCATTCTCCTCTGTACTGATTCTAATAGAACTATATCTTTCCTGTAATGTGGGGACCAGAACTGCACAGCGTAGTCTAGATGAGGTCTGACCAGCGCCAAGTATAACTTTAATACTACTTCCGGCCTTCTACTTTTAACACTTCTAAAAATGAATCCTAGTACCCTATTTGCCTTGTTTCTGGCTTCTATGCATTGTTTCCCTAGACGGAGTTCATAGCTAACTATAACTCCTAAATCTTTCTCGTACCCTGTACCTACCAGAGTTTGGTTGTTTAATGTGTACCTATTGTGTGGGTTTCCTCTACCTACGTAAGCACTTTGCATCTATTGATATTAAATTGCATTTGCCATCTACCCGTCCATTCCTTCATTCTATCTAAATCTGCCTGCAAGGCGATGGCATCCGATTCTGACCTAATTAATCTACTATCTTTGTGTCATCCGCAAATTTACTAACATCACTACTAATTCCACTATTCAAGTCATTGATATATATTAGAAATAACAATGGCCCTAATACTGATTTCCGTGGCACCCCACTAATTACAGGACCCCACTCGGATTTCGAGCCGTTTATTACCACTCTGTCGCCTGTTACCAAGCCAAGACCCTATCCAGCCTAACACCTTCCCATCTATCCCGTGTGCCCTAACCTTTCTCAGGAGCCTTTAATGGAGTACCTTGTCAAATGCTTTACTAAAGTCCAGATATAAGATATCATATCTATCACCATTATCTACTGCCTCATACACCTTACTGTAAAAACTTAATAAGTTTGTCAAGCAAGACTTCCCCTTCGTGAAGCCATGCTGTGACTGATTTATCAAGTTATGTTTGTCTAAATGTTCCCTAATGTTCCTCGCTATTATTGACTCTAACATTTTACCTACAACTGAAGTTAAGCTGACAGGTCTATAATTAGACGCTAAAGTTTTATCTCCTTTCTTAAAGATGGGTACTACATTAGCCTGCCTTCACATTACTGGTACCTCACCCGACTCCAGTGATTTCCTAAAGACAGAAACTAACGGCTCACTAATAATCTCTTTACATTCCTTAAGTACTCTGGGATATATTTCATCAGGTCATGGTGTCTTGAATTTTTTTAGCCTATCTATCTCCTGTTCCACTATCTCCCTAGTTATGGAAATATGTCAGCTTCTCATTCTCATCTGCTCTAAACACCTGTTCACTATCTGGCATATCGTGCACGTTTTCCTGGATGAAGACAGTTAAAAAATAATCATTCAGAAGTTTACTTATCTCCTCCTCAGTTAAAAAAAATAATCATTCAGAAGTTTACTTATCTCCTCCCCAGTTAAAAAATAATCATTCAGAAGTTTACTTATCTCCTCCCCAGAACTAACCAGCACCCCATCTGCTGCTTTTAATGGACCTACAGTATCCTTATTCTTCGTCCTGTATACCTGATAAAATCCCTTGGGGTCCGTCTTCACCTGGCTTTAATTCATAATTGTCCTTAGCTTTCCTCGTTAACTTCCTGACTGTTCTAACTAATTCATTATATTGTGTCCTAAAAACTTCTTCACCTGCCCTTAATCTCTTATATATACTTCTCTTACGCCCTATATAATGCTGAGTGGATTCTTACCGGTGCACCCAACCCCGGTAACTCAGCGGGCCAATCCTCGCACTCAATAGTGGTTTGGTCATCATATGGTCACCTTGTTGAGGTATGTATGGTCATATGGTCATGAAATTACTTAAAATTGTTCTCATTATAGGAGGTCCTACAACTCCAAGGTAACATAACTAATTTTTAGATATATCATTGTGGATGAGAAGAGATAAAAATAAATTAAACCATTTGTTGTTAGAAACTAACATCAATAAAACTCAATCTGATTGTTATGGAGTTTTTTTTTTTTCCAGTGCCTTATAGACCTCTGGCTAAAACACTATTATATAAAACAAAGTCAAAATTATTCAACAGAAACCATGACTGATGACATTAATACAATATATATATATATATATATATATATATATATATATATATATATATATATATATATATATATATATATATATATATATATATATATATATATATATATATATATATATATATATATATATATATATATATATATATATATATATATATATATATATATATATATATATATATATATATATATATATATATATATATATATATATATATATATATATATATATATATATATATATATATATATATATATATATATATATATATATATATATATATATATATATATATATATATATATATATATATATATATATATATATATATATATATATATATATATATATATATATATATATATATATATATATATATATATATATATATATATATATATATATATATATATATATATATATATATATATATATATATATATATATATATATATATATATATATATATATATATATATATATATATATATATATATATATATATATATATATATATATATATATATATATATATATATATATATATATATATATATATATATATATATATATATATATATATATATATATATATATATATATATATATATAGTATATATATATATATATATATATATATATATATATACATATATATATATATATATATATATATATATATATATATATATATATATATATATATATATATATATATATATATATATATATATATATATATATATATATATATATATATATATATATATATATATATATATATATATATATATATATATATATATATATATATATATATATATATATATATATATATATATATATATATATATATATATATATATATATATATATATATATATATATATATATATATATATATATATATATATATATATATATATATATATATATATATATATATATATATATATATATATATATATATATATATATATATATATATATATATATATATATATATATATATATATATATATATATATATATATATATATATATATATATATATATATATATATATATATATATATATATATATATATATATATATATATATATATATATATATATATATATATATATATATATATATATATATATATATATATATATATATATATATATATATATATATATATATATATATATATATATATATATATAACACACTCAAATCCTTAATTTTAATTGAGCCCTTTTAAATAAAATAGAAATAAACAAAAGAACTCTCAATCACCCCCACAAAATATCCACTGTACATTTTCTTTCTTCTATCTCCACTCATTCTAAATCTGACCGGTTACATTCTCACTGTAGTTACTGTATTTTGAAACAAAACGCGATACTCACATTTGCTCCCTCTGCAAATTTCATCTCAGCTTCTGTTAGTCTCTCTCTTGAATACCTTTCTCGCACACTCTTTATTCTCATTCCTGCGTATCTGTTCATCACCCAATATTGCGGTTACCTTCCATCTACCACCATTCCCATAGTGTGAGGGAAACGGAAAGCCACGATCTTTCGCCCTCAGAAATAAGATGTTCTAGCCAGAAATGCCCTAATAGCTCTTTGAGGAGGAAAACAGCACCAAAAAAATTAACACGGCAAAGACAATACGATGACCAAACCATTGTTGAGTGCGAGGATTGGCCCGCTGAGTTACCGGGGGTTGGGTGCACCGGTAAGAATCCACTCAGTAGAAGGCCGGGGAAGTGAAGTCCACAGGCTGGAGTGCAGTGGGGAGACAGTGGTGGTGTCTGGTCGGCCGGTAGAGCCAAGGGGGGAGAAACAGCACGAAGCCCAGGCGTGCAGCTTTCCCAGGTGAGACGAGGAACCAGCGAGAGACAGAGAAGGCGAGGTGTGGTCTGTGTGGAGGCAGGCTGGTGTTTGCACTTGTTCGCCAGCCTGGCAGTGGCATTGCCTCGGAATCCCCGGGGTACCAGGGGAGTAGGAGGGGCCAGGGGTAGTAACGAGGTCGGCAGACTTGAATTACGTGTATAACAAGGCTGGCAGAGCATATGTAAGGAGGCCGTCAGGGCATAGATAGTTAAGCCGGCTCGATGTGCTTTTATATCCCTCACACATAGTCTTCCAATGTTCCCATGTTCCCTAGTCATTTGACCCTTCCAGCAGCCCTATCGCCAATCGGACATGTCCTCTGTCTCACCATCCACTGCTCTTCAGCCAGCAAAACTCTGTTTTTCCCTCTTTCTGTTTCTCTTCTTCCCATCAAGATGTTCAGGTGCATGAACATAGATCCAGGCATTTCTTTACTATTCCTATTTTTTGCCTCAACACAATCCTTGATCTACACCATGTGTCTTGACTCACTAGTAGTGTCATTAACATTGCACTACCACTCAGCTACCACCTACTCAGGAATATTCCTGTCCTCGAGTACTATTTTTTATTTTTTTTTTTATTGCTGGTTAATTTCCTGTTTTCATCTCTCGTGCTACAGCAACGCTTGTACCCTCAAAAAACTACACACTTGTGCCTCCATCAGGAAAAGAAAAGGTATTCAGTCTGTAGGACCAGATGAAAGGACCCAATACAGTGACTGATGCATAGCATGTACGCCTGGTGAAGGCAAGTACTACATTAGTGATGGTAATGACGAGGAAGATAAACTCTCTCTCTCTCTCTCTCTCTCTCTCTCTCTCTCTCTCTCTCTCTCTCTCTCTCTCTCTCTCTCTCTCTCTCTCTCTCTCTCTCTCTCTCTCTCTCTCTCTCTCAGAGAAATCCAATTAATTTATGAAAAAAAATAAAAAGTTGCCAGAACTCTGTCATTACCAACTCTGTCAAACCTTGATACAAAAGATTATCAGAAATACACACACACACACACAGGCGCGCGCAGTGAGGGAGGACGTGCTTCACTGCTCTCCATGGAACTGATGGAAGTTACCTACTATGTTATTACAGGAATAAGTCAAAAGTCAAAAAAAATATAATAATAATTATAAAGGTCTAAGCAGCATTGTGAAGTCATTACAAAGTAAAAAACAAAAATGATAAGGAAATGAAGGTAAACAAATCATACGCCTGGCAGTGCGTTTCAGTACTGGGTAGGGTGTAGGGAGCTGCTGGCTTCACAGGCCAGGTAAACTAACAAGAGTACAACTATTATCATGGCTTCAAAAAGGGAATCTAAGAAAAAAAAGATATCTGCTTTTGATTTTGTAAATAATGAAGAATTTAAAAGGTTGGTATCCAGAGTCAAAGACCAAGAAAAGGAATTATCAGAAGAAAAATATGTGCTTGAGAAAATATTCAAGAGAAATGAAGAATTGGAGCCCGAAATCAATAAAAGAGAGGAAGAAATTAACGGGGAAAGGAAGCTAAGAAGGTGAAGAAAGCAAGTGATATCATAGAAAAAAAAAACTTGACATAGAATAAAAAATATAACAAGCTAGTAAAATCGTGCCATCCTGTAAAGATATCATATGCTCAGATTCTAAAAAAAAAAAAAAGAGATAAAGACACAAACTGGAATATATATATATATATATATATATATATATATATATATATATATATATATATATATATATATATATATATATATATATATATATATATATTATATATATATATATATATATATATATATATATATATATATATATATATATATATATTTATATATATATATATATATATATATATATATATATATGAGGATGAGGCAGTAGCCACCTCCCGAAACGATAATTACTCCCAGTGAGGTCTAAAGTACTGGATCAGGGGTGGTGTGAACTTATCATTAAACCCAGCTGTGACCTCACTGAACGTTTCCCTTTGTCTCTCACAACACAAGGAGGTAGTCACAGCCTGCCCTCTAAAGACAACTCTCTTCCTCCACACAAAACTACAAGCACCTAATAACACACACACCCTTCACTCAAAATATCCAAACGATCATGGCAACTCCTACACCAGCCTCGGAGTCCCCATCTGGGGAGGGGGACCACAAATGTCCCCAGGGTCGGACCTGCCCTCCTGACGACGACCCTAAGTGTCTTGACACCCCCCTCAAATTCTTCTTCATTAACTTCTGCCACATTCGTGGTCGAAGGTCTACTTTTCAATATGTAGAACATCACCTCTCATCTTCTAAACCTCATTTTCTTTTCCTCACTGAACTTCGGGTGTCTGAGGCAACAGACAGTGGTCCCTTTTCTGGTCCCTCCTACTTTCTCTATCCTCATTTTTGTTTCTAAGCTGGATGTTGCGTTTATGTGCGCAACGACTTAACCTGCTCTCGTGCCCACGCTCTTGAATCTTCCGAGTTTTCCACCATCTGGCTAAGACTAGAGTCACTTTCAAATTAAATTTATCTGTGATGTATACCTCTCACCTACCACCTCTGACTATTAGAAACTCTTTGACTACTTAACTTCCAAGGTGAAGCACATTCTTACTCTCTTCCCTTTTGCAGAGATTCTTGGAGACCTCAATGTTCACCACCAGCTTTGGTTTTCCTCTCCCTTCACTGACCATCCTGGTGAACTAGCCTTCAACTTTGCTATCCTCCATGACCTAGAGCAATTGGTGCAACACCCTACTCGTATTCCTGACCGCCTTGGAGATACACCCAACATTCTTGACCTTTTTTCTGACATCTAATCCTTCTGCTTATGATGTCACCCTCTCTTCTCCGCTGGGCTCCTCCGATGACGGTATCATATCTGTATCTTGTCCTATCGCTCCAATCCCTCCTCAGGTTCCCCCTAAGTGAAGTTGCCTCTGGCGTTTTGCCTCTGCTAGTTGGGGGGACCTGAGGAGGTATTGTGCTGATTTTCCTTGGAATGAGTACTGCTTCCGTGTCAGAGACCCGTCTTTGTGTGCTGAGCACATAACATAGGTGATAGTGTCTGGCATGGAGGCGTACATTCCTCACTCATTTTCTCGACCTAAACCTTACAAACCTTGGTTTAACACAACTTGTTCTCGTGCTATACTTGATATAGAGGTGGCCCACAAAGGGTACTTAAGCCTTTCATCACCTGAATCTAATGCACTTTGTATTTCTGCCCGGAACCATGTTCCGGGCAGTATATTCTCCAACTAGCCAAAAAGTGTCAAAATCATTCAAGATCTAACTCCCCTCGTGACTTCTGGCAATTAAACAAAAATATCTCCAATAACTTTGCTTCTTCTTTTTTCTCTCTTTTATTCCATCCAGATGGCTATCATATCTATTTCTAAAACTGAACTCTTCGCTCAAACCTTTGCTAAAAACTCTACCTTGGATGATTCTGGGCTTCTTCCTCCCTCTACTCCATCCTCTGACCACTTCATGCTACCTATTAAAATTCTTCGTTTTATGATGTTTTCCATGCCCTCGCTGGTCTAAACCCTCAAAAGGCTTATGGACCTGATGGGGTCCCTCTTATTGTTTTCCGAAACTGTGTCTTCGTGCATAGTAAAACTCTTTCAGCTCTGTCTGTCAACATCTACCTTTCCTTTTTGTTGAAAGGGAAGATTCTTAAACATCTATCACTTCACAACCTTCTATCTGATCGCCAGTATGGGTTCCGTCAAGGCCGCTCTACTGGTGATCTTCTGGCTTTTCTTTTTGAGTCTTGGTCATCCTCTTTTAGAGATTTTGTTGAAACTTTTGCTGTTGCCTTGGATATATCAAAAGCTTTTGATAGAGTCTGGCACAAATCTTTGATTTCCAAAGTACACTCCTACGGCTTTCTATTCTTCTCTCTGTAACTTCATCTCAAGTTTCCTTTCTGACCGTTCTATTGTTGCTGTGGTAGACGGTCACTGTTCTTCTCCTAAATCTATTAACAGTGGTGTTCCTCAGGGTTCTGTCCTATCACCCACTCTCTTATTATTATTCATGAATGACCTTCTAAACCAAACTTCTTGTCCTATCCACTCCTAAGCTGATGATAACACCCTGCACTTTTCCACGTCTTTTCATAGACGTCCAATCCTTCAGGAAGTAAACATTTCACGCAGGGAAGTCACAGAACGCCTGAATTCTGATCTTTCTAAAATTTCTGATTGGCAGAGTAAATTTGGTATTCTTCAATGCCTCAAAAACTCAATTCATCCATCTATCAACTCGACATAACCTTCCAGACAACTATCCCCTCTTCTTCAATGACACTCAACTGTCCCCCTCTTCTACACTGAACATCCTCGGTCTGTCCTTTACTTATAATCTGAACTGGAAACTTCACATCTCATCTCTAGCTAAAACAGCTTCTAGGAAGTTAGCTGTTCTGAGACGTCTTCGCCAGTTTTTCTCACCCCTCAGGTGCTAACTCTGTACAAGGGCCTTACCAGTCCATGTATAGGGTATGCTTCACATGTCTGGGTGAGTTCCACTGATACTGCTCTTCTAGACAGAGTGGAATCAAAAGTTTTTCGTCTCATCAACTCCTCTCCTCTAACTGACTGTCTTCAGCCTCTCTCTCATTGACGCAATGTTGCATCTCTAGCTGTCTTCTACCGCTATTTTCATATTAACTGCTCTCCTGATCTTGCTAACTGCATGCCTCCCTTCCTCCCGCGGCCTCGCTACACAAGACTTTCTTCTTTCTCTCACCCCTATTCTGTCCACCTCTCTAACGCAAGAGTTAACCGGTATTCTCAATCATTCATCCTTTTCTCCAGTGAACTCTGGAACTCCCTGCTTGTTTCTGTATTTCCACCTTCCTATGACATGAATTTTTTTTCAAGAGGAAGTTTCAAGACACTTATCCTTCAATTTTTGACTACCGCTTTGGACCCTTTTTATGGGACTTGCCATTTCAGTGGGCATTTTTTTTTTTTATTTTCGGATTTTTGTTGCCCTTGATCAGTGTCCATCCTACATAAAAAAAAAAAACAACGACGACGACGAGAATAATAACAGAAGCAATAATAACATCGATACTGACAACAACAACAACAATAACAACAACAACAGCAGCAACAAGAAGAAGAACAACAACAACACTGTCGCTCACACTGACTTATTCAGTGTCACTCTAATTAGTACTCACTCCCATCCCCATTCCCACTCTCACTCACGCACACTTACCATTTTACTGTTTTTCATGATCCAACTCACGCTTGTTTTCTCTTTCACGCTGACTCTCACTCACACCTGCTCATACTTATAGCTTCCTATCCACAGCCATTCTCACTCTACAAATTTCTCATCTCACTCACACCTACTCTCCATTCATCTCATTCACGCTTACCCTCACTTTCACTCACTGAAACTTAGCATAGTACTTCAATTCACCCGCACATGACTCCCACTCTCTCTCTCTCTCTCTCTCTCTCTCTCTCTCTCTCTCTCTCTCTCTCTCTCTCTCTCTCTCTCTCTCTCTCTCTCTCTCTCTCTCTCTCTCTCTCTCTCTCTCTCTCTCTCTCTCTCTCTCTCTCTCTCTCTCTCTCTCTCTCTCTCTCTCTCACACACACACCCATAAACTTTCACATTAATATCATCATCATCACGCAATGTAAAATTTACTTGTTAAATTATTTTTCACCGATGTACAGAAAGAATAATGCGAAGAGAAACTGGAGAAAAACCGGATGTAAGAGAGAGAGAGAGAGAGAGAGAGAGAGAGAGAGAGAGAGAGAGAGAGAGAGAGAGAGAGAGAGAGAGAGAGAGAGAGAGAGAGAGAGAGTTACCCTGAACATTTTGTTTTGTTTTTATGCTATGCATTCCCTATAGTTTTCTTATTCGTGTTACACCATCCCCATCACCTTTTCTTGTTCTTTTCCAACTCTAATTTTACCTACCAATCCCCTCTCCAACATATACACGAGTAACTTAACATCGTTTTGTACAGTTCTTCAGAAGGCTCACACATGCCACATCCTTTTGAATTTGAAGGGAACAAGACTAATAAGTAGCGACTAGCGCTGTGTGTGCGTCTGTGTGTGTGTGTGTGTGTGTGTGTGTGTGTGTGTGTGTGTGTGTGTGTGTGTGTGTATAGTACTCACCTGGAGACGCCACACCATCTGTGACGATGCAGGAGACACACAGAGCGTTCAGCCAATGCCTAAAATCACAGCACAAAGGGCAAACAAACACTGGCATTCGTTGCAACACAAACAATACTAAAGTTATTCCGGATGTCACTATGGACGGCCGGATGTCACTGTGGACGGCCCTGTGCCCGCTAGGTGTATCAGTATGTACGTGCGTGCGTAAGTGCAGGCAGGAGTGTGTGAGAAACAGGATTTACGTGCTACTTCTAATGCTGCTACCATTACTACAACAACAACAACTACTACTACTAATGATAATAATAATAATAATAATAATCATAATAATAATAATATTACTACTACTGCTACTACAACTACTACTACTGCTGCTGTTGCTATTACTACTACTATTATTAATACTTCTACTACTATCACTACTACTAGTAACAGCAGAAGTAATAAGAACATAAAAACATAAGAAATAAAGGAGGCTATAAGAAGTCATCAGGCGCGCGCGTGGCAGTCCCTGTATGAAATATACTTATCTATTTCCACCCATCTTCCCCATCTATAAATATGTTTAATCTTTTTTTAAAGCTCCCTAATGACTCAACACTAACAACTTGATTACTGAGTCCGTTCCATTTATCTACCACTCTAATCAAGAACCAATTCCTTCCTCTCCTTTTTAAACCAAAATTTTTCAAGCTTGAACATGTTATTCCTTGTTCTATCCTGGTTACTGATCCTAAGAATTTTGCTTACATCCCCCTTTTTATAACCCTTATATCACTTACAATCTTCTATCAAGTCTCCTCCTAACCTACGCCCCTCTAAAGAATGTAAATTTAACAGCTTCGATCCTGCTCCGGAAGAAATACTCCTCATCCCCTGTATCTTTTTAGTCATTCTCCTTTGTAGTGATTTTAATATACCTATATCCTTCCTGTGATGTTGGGAGCAGAACTGCACAGCGTAGTCTAGATGATGTCTGACCAGCGACAAATAAAATCTTAATATTACTTCGGGACCTTTACTTTTAACGCCCTTAAAAATTAATCCGAATACCCTATTTGCTCTATTTTTGACCTCTCTACATTGTTTTCTTAGACGGAGTTCAGAGCTAACTATATTTCGTTTTTTTTTTTTTTTTTTTCGTACCCTGAACCTACCAGAGCTTCGTTGTTGTTTTTGTTCGCCTACTATGTGGGTTTCCTCTATCTATGCTAAGTACTTTGCATTTGTTAATATTAGACCGCATTTGCCATTTGTTTGTCAATTTGTTCATTTGATACAAATCTGCCTGCAAGGCGATGGCATCCAGTTTTGACCTAATTAATTTACTTAACTACATGCATTCTGCAAATTTATTAACATCACTACTAATTCCACTATCCAAGGCATTTTTATATATTAAAAACATCTATGGCCCAAATACTAATCCTTATGGCATCTCACTAATTACTTGATTTAGAGCCGTTTATTACAATTCTCTGTCGTTTGTCGCTTAGCCACAACCTTATCCAGTCTAACACCTTATTGTGCGCCCTAACCTTTCTCAGGAGTCTCTGATGGGTTACCTTGTCAAACGTCTTACTAAAGTCCAGATATCATAACTATCACCATTATCTGCTGTCTCATAAACTATTCTAAAAACTTAACATATTCGTTAGGCAAGGCCCTTCGTGAAGCCATGTTATGATTGATTTATCAAGTTATGTTTGTCTAAGTTTCCCTTATGTTCTTCGGTATTACTGACTCCATTATTTTCCCTATAACAGAAGTTAAGCTGACAGATCTATAATTAAACGTTACAGTTTTATCTCTTTCTTTAAAAATGTGCACTACATTCGACTGCCTTCACATCGCTGTTAGCTCGCCTGAGTCGATTGAGTGATTTCCTGAAGACAAAAACTAACGATTCACTAATTGCCTCTTTGCATTCCTTAAGTACTCTTGAACTTTTTAACCCCATCTGTCACTTTAGGTATGATAATATCTGTCACCTTCTTTTTCTTTCTCTTCTGCTCTAGATATATGCTCGCTATTCGGAATTTCCTGCATATTTTCCTGGGTGAAGACAGTTAAAAAAATACTCGTTCAGAATTTGACTAATCTCCTCCCAAAAACTATTAAAAACAACAATACTAATCCCTGTGGCATCTCACTAATTACTTAACCCCAGAGAGAGAGAGAGAGAGAGAGAGAGAGAGAGAGAGTATGGCATTCTATGGTCGCCAACGTCTGTAGGGGAACAGCACCTTGGTAAGGTAAGTGGCCCTATTCCGTGCCGCTCAGAGTTGCCAGGTCCGCGGTTCTATTAATTGGGCTTCTAATGAGAGTTCACGGGCAAAAAACGATAGTCATGGGCTGGCGGTTTTTGAGTTGTTTTTTGCATAGAAAGTCGCGGCATATTGGGCTGATTAGCTTCAAATTTCGAAAGCACTTGATACATTAGCACCCAGACGTGATAACATTCAGGAAGAATTATCACAATAAGATTTTGACTGTTTGACCTTATTAGGGTCTTGGCTGACTTGCCACCAAAGTCATATCTTACTATAAAATTATCGAGATGATTAAATGTTGACATGCGGCATAGTGGGCTGATATGTTTCAAATTTCGAAAACACTTGACACATTAGCGTCCGCGTCACACCATTGGGATAATTAATTACTGGCATGCGATGCCTTCCAGGGTCCACCCATCATTCAACTTTTGTGAAAAGGCTGTCAGTCACAGTGTCAGACACAGTTTGACCTCTGATATGTTCAACAGAGGATCTAAAGTAGTTTTCGTAAGTGCTGCTGTGAAAATGGACAAGTGGGCGAAATATGAAAAAAAAAAATAATAATAAAGAAATAAAACAAAAATAAGAATGTGGGGAAAAAAGAGAATGGATTATTTTGGCGTGGCCAAGTCAAGGGTGTGTTGTCGCGAGGGCACCATGTCTAAAGAATTGCTATTGTCGCCAGACAGCTATGCCTAAAGCATTGCTGTTGTCGCCAAGACACCCAGGCCCAAAGCATTGCCCCAGAAGCCACCGCCGTGACCTCTCGTGAGGTTTACGGCACCCCTGGTCACACAAAGTGAAGTTGACTAAGGCCGTGTAGTTAATGGACCTGGCCTATTCGTAATCGATCTTGTGATGAAGTTACTTTACAACCTACGCAAGTCGCTGACCTCACAAAACACAAAACAGTGACCCACTTTTAACGTCAGTAATGCACAAGCTAGAAGGACATAGAGAAATTAAACATGTTCGCGTGTAAATGTGGTTAACCATAAACACCCACCGAGACATGTTTCTTAGGAGCTTTTTTTTTTTTTCATGTAAGAGGGACACTGGCCTAGGACAACAAAAATCCAATAAAAAAAAAGCCCACTGAGATGGTTAGTATCTTGAAACCTCCCTCTTCAAGGAATTCAAGTCGTAGGAAATACAGAAGAATGCAGGGAGTTCCAGAGTTTACTAGAAAAAGGGATGAATGATTGAGAATATTGGTTAACTCTTGCATAAGAGAGGTGGAAAGAATAGGGATGAGAGAAAAAAGAAAGCCTTGTGCAGCGAGACCACAGGAGGAGGGGAGGCATGCAGTTAGCAAGATCAGAAGAGCAGTTAGCATGAAAATAGCGGTAAAAGACAGATAGAGATGCAACATTGTGGCGATGAGAGGGAGGCAGAAGACAGTCAGTTAGAAGAAAGGAGTTGATGACACGAAAAGCTTTTGATTCCACCCTGTCTAGAAGAGCGGTATGAGTGGAACTCCCCAGACATGTGAAGCATACTCCATACATGGACGGATAAGGCCCTTATACAGAGTTAGCAGCTGGGGGAGACGTCAATTTTTCTAACTGACGTTTCCGCCAGTTAGAAAAACTGGCGGAGACGTCTTAGAACACCTAACTTCATAGAAGCTGTTTTACCTAGAGATGATATGTGAAGTTCAGATTATAACTAAAGGGCAGACAGAGGATAATCAGTGTAGAGGAGGGGGACAGTTCAGTGTCGCTGAAGAAGTGGGGATAGTTGTCTGGAAGGTTGTGTCGAGTTGATAGATGGAGGAATTGAGTTCTTGAAGCATTGAACAACACCAACTTTCTTCTGCCCCAATCAGAAATTTTAGGAAGCTCAGAAGCCAGGCGTTCTGCGGCTTCCCTGTGTGAAATGATTACTTCCTGAAGGGTTGGGCAGGGTGGTATCATCAGCTTAGGAGTGGATACGACAAGAAGTTTGGTTTAGAAGGTTATTGATGAACAATAAGAAGAGAGTGAGTGACAGGACAGAAACCTGAGAAACACCACTGTTAATATATTTAGGAGAAGAATAGTGACCGTCTACCACAACAGTAATAGAACAGTCAGAAAGGAAACTTGAAATGAAGTTACAGAGAGAAGGAGGGTAGTTTGGAAATTAAAGCTTTGTGCCAGACTCTATCAAAAGCGTTTGATATATCCAAGGAAACAAGAAAAGTTTCACCAAAATCTCTAAAAGAGTTTGATCAACACTCAGTAAGGAAAGCCAGAAGATCAACAGTAGAGCGGCCTTGACGGAACCCATCCTGGCAATCAGATAGAAGGTTGTGAAGTGATAGATATTCAAGAATCTTTCTGTTGAGGATAGATTCAAAAACTTTAGATTGGCAGGAAATTAAAGCAATAGGACGGTAGTTTCAGGGATTAGAACGGTCACCCTTTTTAGGAACAAGCTGAATGTAGGCAAACTTCCAACAAGAAGGAAAGGCAGATGTTGACAGACAGAGCTGAAAGAGTTTAACTAGGCAAGGTGCAAGCATGGACGCACAGTTTCGGAGAACAATAAGAGGGACGCTATCATGTCCAAAAACCTTCCGAGGGTTTAGGCCAGCGATGACATGGAAAACATCATTACGAAGAATTTCAATAGGTAGCATGAAGTAGTCAGAGGGTTTAGGAGAGGGAAGAACAAGCCCTGATTTGTCCAAGGTTTTTTTAGCAAAGGTTTGAACGAAGAGTTCAGCTTTAGAGATAGATGTGAAGGCAGTGGCGCCATCTGCTTGAAATAAAGGAGGGAAAGAAGAAGAAGTAATGTTATTGGTGATAGTTTTCGCTAGTTGCCGCAAGTCACGAGGGGAGATAGATATTGAAAGATTTTGACACTTTCTCTTAATGAAGGAGTTTTTGGCAAGCTAAACAGACTTGGCATGGTTCCGGGCAGAAACATAAAGTGCGTGAAATTTTGGTGATGGAAGGCTTAGGTACCTTCTGTGGGCTACCTCTCTACCAAGATTTGGAAGGTTTCGGTCTAGAAAAAGATTGAGCAATGTATGCCTCCATGCCAGAACTATCACTTCTGTTATGCGCTCAGCACACAAAAGCGGGTCTCTGACACGGAAGCAGTAGTTATTCCAAGGAAAACCAGCAAAATACCTCCTTAGGTCCCCCCCAACTAGCAGAGACAAAATGCCAGAGGCACCTTCGCTTATGGGGATCCTGAAGAGGGATTGGAGCGATAGGACAAGTTACAGATATGAGATTTTGATCGGAGGAGCCCAACGGAGAAGAGAGGGTGACATCATAAGCAGGATTTCAGGTCAGGAAAAGGTCAAGAATGTTGGACGTATCTCCAAGAGGGTCAGGAATACGAGTAGGGTGTTGCACCAATTGCTCTAGATCACGGAGGATAGCAAAGTTGAAGGCTAGTTCACCAAGGTGGTCAGTGAAGGGAGAGGAGAGCCAAAGCTGGTGGTAAACATTGAAGTCTCCGAGAATGGAGATCTCTGCAAAAGGGAAAAGAGTCAGAATGTGCTCCACTTTGGAAGTCAGTCAAGTCAAGAGGAAGTAGTCAAAGAATTTCTTATAGTCAAAGAGGTTAGGTGAGAGGTATACAGCACAGATAAATTTAGTTTGAGAGTGACTCTGTAGTCGTAGCCATATGGTGGAAAACTCGGAAGGTTCAAGAGCGTGGGCACGAGAACAGGTTAAATCATTGCGCACATAAACGCAACATCCAGCTTTGGATTGAAAATGGGGATAGAGAAAGTAGGAGGGAACAGAAAAGGGCCCACTGTCATTTGCCTCAGACACCTGAGTTTCAGTGAAGAAAAGAGGATGAGGTTTAGAAGAAGAGAGGTGGTGTTCTACAAATTGAAAATTACATCTTAGACTGCGAATGTTGCAGAAGTCAACGAAGAAAAAGTTGAGAGAGTGTCAAGACACTTAGGGTCATTGTCAGAAGGGAGTCTGACCTGGGGACATTTGTGGTCCCCTCCCCAGATGTGGACTCCGAGGCTGGTGTAGGAGTCGCCATGATAATTTTGAAATTTTGAGTGAAGTATGTGTATTAGGTGCTTGTAGTTTTGTGTGGAGAAAGAAATTTGTCTTTAGAGGGCAGGCTGTGACTGCCCCCTTGTGTTGTGAGACACAAAGCGAAACGTTCAGTGAGGTCACAGCTGGGTTTAATGATAAGCTGACATCACACCTGATTCAGAGCTTTTGACCTCACTGGGAGTAATTATCGTTTCGGCAGGTGCCTACTTTGGAAGTTAAGTAGTCAAAAAATTTCTTATAGTCAAAAGGTGCTTAGTGCTTCACCTACAGTGAAGTATAAGCATCCTGGTGATCGTGTGGAGTGAAGGAAGAGATGAGTGTACTGTTAGATTTTTAACCATAAAGGATGATTCCTTATGTAGTAGTAGGTAGCAATGTACGTATGTCGAAGTTGCCGTCGTCAGAATTGAATATAAGGTGAAGTAATGTACGATTCTCGCAGACCTTAACTAGACTCCAAGAGTGGAGTGTTATAAATTTCTGAAAGGTGCTCACACTCGCCAGCACCCTGGAGCTCTCAGCTGTTATCTACCTCGTCTTGGTCGTAAGTAATACTTAGAAGATTTTTCGTAGGTGCTCTCTGTGTCTCGATTTAGTATGTTGTTCCAGTATACTGTGGTCTCCATATATTTTATGTTATTTTCATGTGTTGATATAATACTGAATCTTGATGAGTGATTTAATATCTTTTGTGGCACTTCGCATGTAGTGCTAATATTTAATGTTAGATTTTATTATTCTTTTATGTGAGTATGTTATGTGTGTCCTTACATGTTAACGTGTTATATGTTACTGAATGACCTGAGTTAGTCGATAAAGTCCTGCTAAAGTGAATAGTGACGTCAAGATTTATTGAAAGGTCTCTCGAAGTTTTAATATGTGGTGAAGTTCTTGTCTTTCGTTCCCTGCGTGTATCGTTGGAATGTTTTAATTACTGGCAAATAAATAGTGTTAATTTTTCTGAACTGCGTTTGTGGTTTACCCCACTGTGAGAACTCCTGCCTTAATTCTCGATTACCTGGATTTAAACCTTGAAGTGTTTGGTATATAAATAATTAGTGCAGTTCCTGCGTAGCCTCTGCCTTACCTTAAAGGTAAGGAGGGTTACGACAACTTTTATATCTGGCGACGATTCTATTCCAGCTTGCAAGTTCTGCAAAACTTGGAGCCCACCACAGTGATCTTGTTATTCACACCAACGGAAAAATACAGAAAAAATGCTCTCCCATTTTCGAATATGAGTATGTTTTTTTTTTTTTTTCAGGCTGGTGTAACAAAGACAAATGCCAGCAACAATTAAATTAAACAACTTAAATTAGAAGAAGGTGTACAGTACTTGCCCACAAGATACTGGGGTGCAGCGATATCGGTGATGGGAATTAATCATTGATAATTAATGAAAGCATAGACATCACATAGAAGAAACTGTGTTTTGTTCGCTATCCCAGCTACATAAAGAAAAGGGCACCGCTGAAGTGGTCCCAGCATCATTATTGGACTTCTTCGAAAATCATGCAAAACTGGACGTGAAAAAAAAAAATGCATTTTTTTGGCAACGAACGGGTGCAACACCATGTGTGAGGCACATAACTCCGTCATATCAAGATTTTGTGCAATAAATCAAAATGTGACTCGCATGGTGTAACGGCACTGCAGACTGCAGTCCTCTTGAACCCCCGGGTACGTATCCCGGTCTTGGGTTGTGTTAAGGTATTCTTTCTTATAATACGGGGAATTTTCTACTGTAGTGTAGTGGCAGGGAGTAGGCTTTGGAGGCTGAGAACCAGCGGGTCCTCTTGGCTCGGGATGTTATATTGCTGACTGGCAGTCTAACCTGAGGCAGTGTAATTCCTTACCTGTGTACTTCATTGAGTGTATATAGTCAGTATAGTCACTAAGCATTTGTAGTGAACTGGATCAGGAACACGGAAACTTTTGAAATAACCTTAGCTAGCAAATTTTCAAACAGTGACATTTTATATTTCAATGAAATATGCTTCCTTTCCAGGTCGTGATGTACGCAATAAAAGAATCAGCAGTGAAGTCACTAAGTAAACTGAATTAAACTAACCCAACCTAGCCTAACCCTTGAGAGAAAACACGGATGTTATCTCCATATGCAATAACCCAGGAACTCTCTTACTCAAATAAATCGAGAAGTGATTCCATGGGAGAAAAATGATAATGTTTGAACTTTGTACAGGAGTCTGCCACAGTTTCCTCTCTTCCTGTTAAAACGTTTTTTTTTTTTCCACATGGTACTGCTTGTACTGGTTCCAGAGACCTTTGAATGCTGAGTCTAGATTGGTTTTAAGTTGTTGGGAAGAAACTGTCACTGGCTGCCACTGGCTGTTTCTGATTCCTCGTCTTATCACGCGAGGGTGTTCTAGTTTTGGCCGGAACACTCGAACGGGAGGTAACTGCATTAAAGCGCTTTTTTTCGTTAGTCAGGAGGGAAGAAGGGGTTGTGAGGTCAAAACGAAGGAAAAATTAGTTAAATTTAGAAAGGTAACTAGCTCAGGGAAGGTCAGAAATAGCTTAAGTGTATATTATACAATTTGTAGAAGTATTTTGAGTAAAATAGACTTGCTTAGAGGATTAGCGTGTGTAGAGAAATTTGATATCATTCCCTTAACAGAAACTTGATTAGATATGTCAGGAAAAGTATTTAATCCAGAGGTTAAGATAGATGTCTATACACTGTTCTATAAAGATAGAGAAAACAGGAGAGGAGGAGGCGTCGCGTTATACGTTAAGGATACATTACAGTGTTGTATTAACAGTATAATAAAAACAGATAACAAAACAGAGTCGATATGGGTAGATGTTAAGGAAGGACCACAGTCAATAGTACTGGGAGTAGTGTACAGGCCACCGAACAGTACAAAGGAAATTAACACCTCACTGTGGCAGAAAATAAATAGAGTAGGCAGGTACAGCCATGTATGTGTGGTAGATTTTAATTTTAGGAATATCGACTGGAGCCTGATGGTAGGTAACAAGGAAGCAGAGGAATTTCTTAAGGTAATTCAGGATAATTTTTTTAAAACAGGTAGTCGTAGTGTATTGCCCCCACCCTCTCCCTTGTAACACTCGATAGCTAGGTTATTATTTATTTCATTTATTTCTATTTTTTTTTTATTACTTTTATTTTATTTCATTTATTTTCTTTTTTTTTTAACTAGTTGGTGAGGAAATATCTACACTCACTGATTTATGGTCTTTATTTTCCTTCACTTGTGGTAGCGTTAATACTAATTCACACGTTATTCATATTACATCAGGTAGCATAAAGTATCCTTTTACAAAAAGACGGACCCCAAGGGATTTTATCAGGTACACAGGACGAAGAATAAAGATACTATAGATCCATTAAAGGCAGCAGATGGGGCCGCATTTGACAAGTTACCCCATTAAAGGTTCCTGAGAAAGGTTAGGGCACACGGGATAGATGGGAAAGTGTTAGGCTGGATAAGGTCATGGCTTAGCGACAGGCGACAAAGAGTTGTAATAAACGGCCCTAAATCGGAGTGGGGTCATGTAATTAGTGGGGTGCCACAAGGATCAGTATTAGGGCCATTATTATTTCTTATATATATCAATGACTTGGATAGTGGAATTAGTAGTGATGTTAGTAAATTTGCGGATGACACGAAGATAGGTAGATTAATGAGATCAGAATTGGATGCCATCTCCTTGCAGGCAGATTTAGCTAGGATGAATGAATGGATGGCAAATGCAATTTAATATCAACAAATGCAAAATACTTAGCGTAGATAGAGGAAACCCACACAGTAGGTACACATTAAACAATGAAACTCTGGTAGGTACAAGGTACGAGAAAGATTTAGGAGTTATAGTTACCTCTGAACTCCGTCTAGGAAAACAATGCATAGAGGCCAGAAACAGGGCAAATAGGGTACTAGGATTAATTTTAAGGAGTGTTAAAAGTAGAAGGCCGAAAGTAATATTAAAGTTATACTTGGCGCTGGTCAGACCTCATCTAGACTACGCTGTGCAGTTCTGGTCCCCACATTACACTAAAGATATAGGTCTATTAGAATCAGTTCAGAGGAGAATGAGTAAAAGGATACAGGGAATGAGGACTATTCCTTACGAGGCGAGATTGAAACTGTTTAATTTACATTCTTTAGAGAGACGTAGGTCCCTCTGATAGAAGTCTTTAAGTGGTATAAGGGTTATAACAAGAGGGATGTAAGCAAAATTCTTAGGATCAGCAACCAGGATAGATAAAGAAATAACGGGTTCAAGCTTGAAATATTTAGGTTTAGGAAAGAGATAGGAAGAAATTAGTTCTCAAATAGAATGGTAGATGAGTGGAACGGACTCAGTAATCATGTTGTTACCGCTTTAAGAGAAGGCTAGACGGGTTTATGGATGAGGATAATTGATGGAAATAGGTAGGTATATTTCATACAGGGACTGCCACCTGTAAGCCTGGTCGCTTCTTGCATCTTCCCTTATTTCTCATGTTCTTATGTTCTTATGTCTTTCGCGCCAAAATAATGAGTGAGAACAGTTTGGAGCGATGCCTGACTAGCCATACACGCCGAGGTCTCTCTCTCTCTCTCTCTCTCTCTCTCTCTCTCTCTCTCTCTCTCTCTCTCTCTCTCTCTCTCTCTCTCTCTCTCTCTCTCTCTCTCTCTCATATTTTATATATATATATATATATATATATATATATATATATATATATATATATATATATATATATATATATATATATATATATATATATATATATATATATATATATATATATATACAGTATGGATAATTATTGTGGGAAGACGAAGTGGAGGAGGCAGGTGTGTTTGGCACCTAATGTTAATTTAAGGGGGTTTGTTTACACGAGGCAATTCCCTGCTGCTTGCAGTCTTTCTCATAACCTGAAATGTCAGTATGAGGAGTGATCATGAGCTGTAATTTTTGTGAGTTTCCAAAACACACACACACACACACACACACACAAACACACACACACATATTCTTCCTATAACATATATATAATATATAATATATATACCATCGAGTCCAGTCTGAGTCGAGAAACATAGACTCAGACTAGAAAACATGAACAGACTTGTGCCTTAATCTTGGGATAGAATTCAAGATTGTCTGGTGAGTTACAACACAGTTAACACTGTGTGTGTGTGTGTGTGTGTGTGTGTGTGTGTGTGTGTGTGTGTGTGTGTGGTATACAGTATTTTGATGATAACTTTTGAGAGATGCAGAATTGTTAAGATTTTGTTCTAATTGTATATCATCAAGACTGATCGACTGTTACGGGATGGTTGTTATTATTTTTATCAGCAGATTTTGTCTATTTAGAACAAGAATTTAGGAAGAAAGTAAGAAAATAAAGGAAGTTGCAAGAAGCCATCAGACATACTCGTAGCAGTCCTTGTATGAAACGAGCTGCTTATCTCCTCTTATCCTTCCCATTCACAAATTTGTCTAATCTTTTCAAGCTCCGTAATAAGAAACTAAGGGAACATAAGAAAATAAAGATTAGCAATAAGAAAATTAAACAGATAGACATTCAGACAAACAAACAGACAGACAGATCGACAGATAGACAGAGGATTCAGTAATATATATATATATATATATATATATATATATATATATATATATATATATATATATATATATATATATATATATATATATATATATGTGTGTGTGTGTGTGTGTGTGTGTGTGATATACAAGAAAATTCTGTACAGTTCATGCAAAACCTTTCTCATTGATCCATGCTCCAGTAGCTTTCACAATTTATCTCTATCACTGGCTTTATTAAACATCCCCTTTGTGAAGCACCGCAGTCATCTCCGCTTTCACTTGTTATACAGTTAGATATTTCCCGCAAATACTGCGTGGCTTCCATGAAAAAAAAAGAAAAAAAAATGGAACAAAGAAAATCCGATCGCTGAATAAAACAAATGACTAATTTGAAATTACCCAGTGCGAAATGTTGCTTGTCGAAATATACCCGTATTTCGCTTGATGTTTTTATTTATTTATTTATTTTATTTTTTTATCTAAATGTTTCAGTATTCATGGACAGTTCCCCAAAGTAGTGGTGTCATATTCGATTCAAACAACAACAACAACAACATAACCAAATCAATAGAGAAATCCGTATTTAGCCACTGCTTCCCATTTCGTTCCTTGTCTTTGGATTGCTCTGAGCATCAAACAGCTCATTAGCTAACTATAATAACTTCTGTTCCGCTCAAAGATATAAAAGTTACCACGTAGACTGTGACTTCCTTTGTGGCAACTTATATACTTCTGATATCGGAGTATTGAAAAAACAAAATCGTCCCAAGAATGATCACTTTCATATTCTGTCCTTACCACATTCGATGATGATGTGTTACAATTATCGATGCAGTCTTTGGTGATTACTCCCCTTTCTCTCTTCAGACTGCCATCCTACCCAGCCTTCACTCTCGGCAAGCCCTTCGCCACGCCGCCCTCTCCTGTGATAGCGGCACGCGGCCGGAGGAGCCTGGCCGCTTTGATCCCCGCCTAGCAACTCTGGGCAGGAAAACAACGTCGAGACAAGCATTATTGAAATTTCCCCTAACGTGAGCGATCCTTTGAGAGGGAAAAAGCTGATTATGGTAAGGACGCGCTCCACAATATTTTTTGTAACATTGTTTCGGCGACACGCTACACTCTTCAAAGCAGTGGGGGGTGTGGCCGTAATGGGATTAGTAAGGTGATATTGAAAATTCAGTTTGTGCTTCTCTGCTAAACATGACGTAATTTCTTGTTGCTGTTTCTTTTTTTATTAGGGTTTCGGTGATGTGGTTCTTTCAAAGAAATGGCAGGTGAGGGTCCAGGGGAATAAATGAGGTATTATCGAGGATCAAACTTGGATTTCCCTGAAAGATACGCCCCAAGTTATCGTTTATTTAATCAGAACATGTTGGTGAACAAATTTTGCACTGCTGTAATCAAAGTCTCCATGTTTTGTTTATTATATATATATATATATATATATATATATATATATATATATATATATATATATATATATATATATATATATATATATATATATATATATATATATATATATATATATTAGAAAGTGGCTGAACAAAACATGAAACTCCACCACCGTTAGATTTTAACCAAGAATATCTATCGACTACAAGAGTAATAAATGAGCTTGAAACCAAATTTGAGATGAAGAGACATAAAGAAATAAAAAAAATATCTGCAGAGGGACGGTTATTATTTTAGATATTTATGCATGAGTATAATCGCGAAAAGTTATATATAACATCACAGATTATTATATTCTCCTAAAATAAGACTAACTAGTGTGTCAGTAAATAACCACAAGGAAATAAGTAACAACATAATGCAGTCTGCGCCTTTAAAGTCCTGCAACAAGGCAGCAGCAGAGGGTGATGCATTAGTGGATATTTTAAGAGACGCAGGAATGGCGTTTCATGGCAGATTAACTTGTTTTTAATGCATACATGAGGGGAGACTCTGAATTTTTGAGCGTTGCAATATTAATACTGCTACAAAAGAAGAGTAAGTGGAACTAGATTATCATCTTTTGGAAGGGAAGGCAAGAGGGTTAACCAGCGCTTGCCAGACTTACAAGATGCGTTGTCACAAGCATGATTGGATGAACAGGAGTTTATGGCTGGGTCCAAGTGATTAAGAAGGGAAAAATATCGTACTTGTACACTATAATTATAAGGATTTCCTTTGCTCAAGTTTACTACACGCTGCTTCATAGCGAAGATTCATTAATATCAGAGCGTCTGTGAAGAAATTTCAGGAGCAACAACATCAATAACGAAAACAAAAGGCCATTCCCACCACTGCAAGAAATTAAACCCGGTCTCTCTCTCTCTCTCTCTCTCTTCTCTCTCTCTCTCTCTCTCTCTCTCTCTCTCTCTCTCTCTCTCTCTCTCTCTCTCTTGCCCTGCGTGTTGCTCGTTCTTATTGGATCGAAACACTCGTCAGGAAACTGTATGACTTATTTTCCTCTTGAGACGAACAGAAGCGGGTTGACTTTCTTGACTCGAATATATTTTTCTCCTCTGGTTGCAGGGTACGCAAATATTTCAAGAAAATAAATGGATTAAGGATCTGAAAACTTAATTTACTAAGTGGCACCACGCGGTAGGGACGGCCCGCGAGGATTTGAAACAGGAGAAGGAAGAGGTGGAGAAGACGAAGAAGACGAATATGAAAGAAGAGGAGTAGGAATTGAAGGAGGAGGAAGGGTGAGGAGGAGGAGAAGGAAAAGGAGGACAATGACAAGGAAACAACAACAATAACAACTACAACAACAACAACAACCACGAAGAAGAAATTAATTAGAAAAAAAAATTGTACAGAACATGAAAAGACTCCGGAAAGAAGGAACAAACACATCTAGACGAAGCAGAGATCCCATATCCCCTGGTGGTGTTTCGTCCTGTGGTCGTTCTCGCTGGCAAGTCAAGCGGGACAGGAGCGACTGCCTCTTCGCAACTTAAGATTATTTTCCTCCTCCGTAACTTAAGCTGATTCATTCAATCCTCAGGTATCATTCCATCCATATTATAGTCCCATCACCTGTGTCTTTGGCTGGTATACGTAAATTTGCTAGAGAAAACGGAAGCAGGGAGGGAGTAATGATGTGATTTAGGGATGCTCTGGAGTTGAGAGCAGGGTGTAGAAAGGGTAGGGAAAGGACGGTTGGCGAATGCTCGTATGCTGAAGTCAGATTCGTAAGAACCAGTCAGGCATGTTCATGATGCCAAACACTTGATACAGTCGTGTCTAACAGTTTAATAGTTTGCCTCTCTCACTCCTATTACGTTCTCGTTTAATCATCAACCGTCTGATCTGCTGACAGTCCCTTAAAAGTCCTGACAGTTGATAGGTTATTTATAGAAAATTTAATGTTAAAGGAGAGAGCTGAGGACAGTGGAGGCGAGTGTGACAGGTTAGTAATCAATGCGCACAGCTGACTTGTTGATGCGTATGTTGACATTTTGCAATAAAAAAGTATGTGTGTGCGTGGAGGTTGTCTCATCTTGTGAAGGTCAAGGACAAAACAAAAAAAAATCAAAAGAAGAAAGCACAAACATCAGTCATCGTGGAGACCTTTCCGAGGCGTTACCGCAGCGACTTGTCCCATAAAACTGGCACACGTTTCCCTTATTACCCAACACGCCAGCATGTATCACTTTTCCCTCCCGTCCCTCGCGTCAAGGCCCTGCTGATGCCATTCACCTCTCAGCAGCCCACGCTCCCCTGCCTCACGGTGGGCCAGGCAGGGCATTAGGGACTGCTGCATCGTCTTGCTTTTTATCACCCAAATGGTCGAAGAGCCTCAGTGAGCTCAGTCCATGTCTGGGGTTCATTGTGTTTACGCAGACAAGTGTGACTACTGGAATGGCTGTCTGGGATTGTGAGAGGAACGGGTGCAGGACAGTAGAGGATGAGGGTTGCACATGTCTCTCCGGAAATCTGAGGTTGTGAGTGCCTCTGGTTACGTAATACTCAGTCCGCTCCCGTCACCCTCCGTGCTGTGCTGGGTATGGTGTGGTTTTTCTTGCGTGTGTGAACGAAGATGGACGTGCTACAAAAATATGCTGGATAAAAAAATCTAATTCCTACTCCATCATCCTTAAAAAAAATAAATAAATATATAAATAAATAAATAAAAGTTACAAATATTATGTAGAAACAAGACCAATGATCTCATTACCTTGTGGGAGAGTAAGTATGTTGAAATTTACTGCTTTATCTATTAGAGAGAGAGAGAGAGAGAGAGAGAGAGAGAGAGAGAGAGAGAGAGAGAGAGAGAGAGAGAGAGAGAGAGAGCATATGTGTCTCACGTCGAATATGATAAACGCGCGAGATCTAGAATAAAAATAAATAGATAAATAAATTCGTGAACATAATTACGTAGTGTAATAGAACAATTATTGCAGTTATTGTTTTTGATGATGTAGCCATTGTTGTTGTTTATGTAGCAACTCTAAAACACATTATTAGTGGAAAGGCCGTCACGATAACAGCATTAGTGTCGCAAAAGCCAGACGTTCCATGTTCCTCCCTATGAGTGTTGCCAGCAGTACAGGACCGCCTCTGGTGACTGTGTGGAGAGATCGTGCTCGTCTCTCAGTGGAATGGGCTGCTGGGTGTCAGTGATGTAGACACTGAAGTAACAGTTAATAATGATACTTAGGATAATAGTGATTGAATTTTAATACTTGACAACTAGATAACAAATGGGTGATGAATACCGGTGGGCGTTTGCAGTACTGTGCATCATACAAGAGTTTTCACTACCCATGATAATAAAAATGCACATTTCACTCGTATAGCAACTGAGTGATGCAAGTTTCGAACAATTTACTGATAATCACCGTTCTTTTTTTCATTTTTCCATTTGTATTTGACGAAAACCCAGAACAAGCCATACTGAAGCTACTATAATGGACTTACCATATATTAAACTTAGTGACAAAGTAGTGAGGAGATGAACTGTTACCATATTTATGAAGCTCTCACAGGTAACTGGAAAGGGGATGAATTAAAATCGTTCAGCGGAGTGAAATTCATAACAAAATACATAGATTCTCGAGACTCCGTTCCCTTTGAAGTAATTTTTGAAATATTGAAACGTATATCCAGTTTGCTGCAGAGAGAGAGAGAGAGAGAGAGAGAGAGAGAGAGAGAGAGAGAGAGAGAGAGAGAGAGAGAGAGAGAGATGGGGGGAATCAAAATAAGGTCAGATTCATGGGTCTTTGCATAGAAAACTTTAAATCTCTTAAATAACTTTCTGTAATTTATGAAGTAGTAATTTTAGGATCGTTATATATAACTGTGTGGAGTGTCTTAGTTACATCATTGAGGAGCTGTGGTTTATTGTACCACTCACTCACTCATTCAGACATCCACTTACTCATTCATTCACTCTGTATGTTTGCCCCCCTTCTCTCTCTCTCTCTCTCTCTCTCTCTCTCTCTCTCTCTCTCTCTCTCTCTCTCTCTCTCTCTCTCTCTCTCTCTCTCTCTCTCTCTCTCTCTCTCTCTCTCTCTCTCTTCTTTCCTCTTTCCTCTTGTACTGGCTGAACTTTGTCCACTGCAGAAATGAACATACGTGCGGCATTCTCAAGCACACTAGGTCGTTTGAAAGGTTGTGAGTTCGATCCAGATTCACAGCAACAAGTAAGGAAAGGCGGCGCTCTTTTCCTAATGGTCTGTAGGTTAGGGCGGGGATTACATGCATCTCGCCATTCCTGAATTAAACTTTTTGATATTTTCTCGCTCCTCATGAGTTTAAGATCACAAAAATGGTAATTAAAAGGATGTTTTTAGCGTTATATAGTCTAATCCTTGTGCCTCAACTTTTTAACTGATAACGGTGTCTTTTGCTAACATTAAGACCTCTGTAATGACCTCGTTTGTATCGATATGAAGAAAGAATATGTGGTTAATTTCATCTTTAGGAAGTTACACAGTTAAAGAAATATGTATTTAAAGAGACTAGTAAGAAAAATAACTCCTTTAAAAGATGCAGATGATTGTGGGAAAGACTGATTAGTAATAAGAGGTTAAACTTAATTGATACACAGTCAGAATACAGCACATGAACAGAAGAGAGTAAGCCCAGTGTTTCTATATTTGCCTTCGAGATTGATTCGGTGCCCTATGTACAGTAAGATGGATGATTGATAGTGTTGAACGGGACGCTAAGATTGGACCTATTATCACCATTAATAACATCTTTACCACTCTTAATGCCAAAAAGTCCATCGAATAAAAGCCCACTTGACCTCAATTCCGCAGCTTCTCCTCACTTTCCAGGTTTCTTTCACCCTCTCGCTGCTTCCTTTGTATGCTCTTCTCTTTTTCGCTTCTTCCAACCCTTCACTCGACCTCCCTTCCCCAAGATTTTTTTTTTTTAACGTTTATTCTTCTATTTTCTTTCACCTTGCCTTTCTTTTTCTCTTCTAACACTCTTTCTCTCTCTTCCCCCAAAACAGGAAAAAAATTAGCAACGCACGAAAGAAAGATATAAAAGTGAAGGACGGTGCAGGAAAAGTTGAAGAAAAGTAAGAAAAGTAAAAGAGGGAAAGAGGAACTCCAGCAGGAAAGAGAGAGAGAGAGAGAGAGAGAGAGAGAGAGAGAGAGAGAGAGAGAGAGAGAGAGAGAGAGGGGGGGGGGGGAGGGGGGCTGGGGGGAAGGAAAGGAGAGGGGAAGGTGAAGTCTGCCGCGGTTGCACGAAGTTCAAGTTCTCATCAGCGCAAATCCGGACGCGTCCACTTCACTTGTGTGTGTGTGTGTGTGTGTGTGTGTGTGTGTGTGTGTGTGTGTGTTTCTTGTTTGTCTGTCAGTCGGTTAGTTAGGCATTCAGTTTTGTCTCTCAGTCAGTATGTCTCTGTCTTTTCTTTTTAGCTCTCTCTCTCTCTCTCTCTCTCTCTCTCTCTCTCTCTCTCTCTCTCTCTCTCTCTCTCTCTCTCTCTCTCTCTCTCTCTCTCTCTCTCTCAATATCGCCACCAGCACCACCCGTACATACAGAGCGTAGGTGTTATCTGATAGCGTGACAACTCAGGCGAGGTGTTATGGGTAATGCCTTAATCAGTAACGAGTAATTAATCCGATGAATTAGTGTCAAATTCTTCATTTACATAATAGAATGATCAGCGTTGAAAATAAATAAGCCCTGGGATGTTCGCAGTCGTTAATTTGCGGCATGAAATGATGATGATCATCATCATTCATTGAAATCCTTTCTTGACAGTCCGCCATTCATTCTCTGTTCTTTACTGGTGTCTCCCTTCCTTGTATTTTGCATATTTCTTGTTTCCTTTCTCTTCTAACGCATTGCTTTGTTCGTCTCATTTGTGTCTTTTCTTGTCTCGGCTCCCCTTTCTTCCCCTGGCGACGCTTGTGAGGGTGAAATCTCGGTCGGGAAAGTGGAAGGAGGGAGGGCTCCGTTTTCTTCAGTTATGCGAGGAATATTAGGTTTCTTCTACGTCAGTGAATGTAAGATTCTAGTTTCACTTCAGCGGTTGTGGAAAGAACGATGGTTTTGATAGTACTCCTGCATATACTTTGTACTTGTGACGCGGGCATCGCTGAACATCATTGCAAAGCTGCTTGAGGTGCATTGCCGCCCACGCCTGGCCAATGTTATGACTAACGAACCGAATGTGACTTGATTTGATTCATCTCGCGTAGTTTGCGTTTTGAAGGTTCATCAGTTATGAATTATGATTGTAAACACGACTTCTGATTTCATTGGTAATACTAAAATAATTTCTTTATCTCTGCTCATACATATCTTGCAATTTCGAGCCAATTTCTTAGCATTCAGAAAGATTTATTGCCTTTTCCGACCATTGGGATTATGATACTAATAATTGTTACTGTGGCCATTTTTCACCTTCAGACACAACGACATAGTCATACTGGATGCCAAAAACAATGGACCTCTTTTGGATGGTTATAGATGTGTATAACCTTACTGGACGCTTACATAGATAACCATACTGCGTGCCTACATCCATGGCCATTATAGGTGGCCCTACACACATGGCCGTGTTGGATACCTATATATATCCATGTTGGGTATCTACACACGGGTCATAGGAAGATGGACGAGCTAGGCAATGTCGCATCTCAGGTTCCCCAAAATTTTCCCTTTCCCTTAATGGTAGCCGCCTTCCACACTCCGGGTCCTTTCCATATCTGTCTGGCAGCGAGGACGGGATATATTGGACATATGAGGAGCCAAATTGCCATGAGCTGCGCGATCTAGTTTCACTTTGGTGTAAAAGGACGTCGCCGGGAAATGGTTCGTGCTTGTAATCCATATTGGTCTGACTGTCTCCTATCTCGAAATCTATACGAGTATCTGTTTCTGTCTGTCTGTCTGTCTATCTGTCTGTCTCTGCACACACACTCTTACACACACATCCTCCCACACACTCAGGTGAATGAATTTAACCTTCTCCAACTTTTAACATTATATGCTTCGTTAATGAGTGGAAGTTTGTTATCATAGTTTATTTTGATATTAATTTTTACTACACCCCACTCCCCAGACACACACACACACATACGCACACCATTTTAGCAGCCTCCCTAATCATTCCATCAAACATAACAAGCTGAGTGTTTAGCGGCGCGTGGCCACCACCATCCCAGCTGCCTCCATCCTTACATAGCCTACAACTCAGGTCTCTGCTATTCAACGCCTCTATAAAAACCACCTTTGTCTTTCTGTTGCTTCCTCTAGACCAGAAGTTTTCAAGCTTTTTCTCTCCATTTCCACCTTTAGGAATTTTCATTATCCTAGTGACCTTCATTCTCTTCCTCCCAGCAGCTCCCCAGTAATGCCTTGATGCTAATGCTGGAGAGTAAAATGCAGATGAGATTGCAATTCTTCATTCTCAAGTTTCACAATCATCATGATCATATGTTTTGTTTGACTTGCAAAACTTACATAACTGATGTCTCTAGGCTTGAGTAAATATTAGACAATGACTGGCCTCGCAGCAGACTTGAATTTGCCACATAATAATATACTCTCGTAAATTCACCGTCTTTAATTTTTCTTCCAGATTTAGTGTAATTCTCACAACATCCCTCTGGCGACACAGAAACACATTCATTACCTGTTGAAAGCGGCTAATGTAATCAAGGGAACTGTCGCCCGCGGAGATGTGGTGGAGGTGCGGAGAGGTGGAGTAACCCTGACGGGGGAAGGAGCGGAAAGGAAGCTTTTATGGTCCAAGAAAAGCACTGAGGACGGTATTTCTTAAGGTAGTGTTTGATCCTCCTCGCGCTGAGTGTGTGGACGTGTCTTACCTGGCCCTTGAAGATGAAGGGCAACTCTAAGATCGCTAGGACGTGAGTTGCTTGAAGAGAGTGCATACACACACACACACAGACACACACACACACACACACACACACACACACACACACACACACACACACACACACACACACACACACACACACACACACACATCATGAAGTAGGTGGATCTCACGCGCCACTACTCACTTTCAACTCATTAGCTCATACCTTCTCGTTCCCTGTGGGCTGACGTGCAGATCATCGCTCGCTAAGTGCAAAAACTTGGCCATAAACTCCAACCTTAACTGGGACATTACCCTGAATACGCTCTGGGATGTTTATGAGACTTCCTCTTTACTGTCTCCCTTCTACCACTGCTCCACTGCTCGCTCGCCTCCAAGGATGTGTGTGTCTGTGGGTGTGGACGTGGGTGTATGTCTTGAAATTCAGTGATAATTAATGAACGTAGTGATGATGATTAAAATGATGGACATGGCAACTAGGTAACTTATAATGGATTATTGTTGTTGTTGTTGCTGCTGCTTCTGCTGCTGTCATTGTCGTTTTAGTATTATGATAAGCAGAATCAAAGGTGCACCAATTGCAGTTACGTACGTTGTTTTTCGTTATAACTTTTGCCATTGGAGGAGAAGAAGAAGAAGAGAAGCAGGAAACGTAGGAATGTGAAATTAGATAGATGTAAAAGGAAGAACTGGAGGACGAGGATAGCGAGGAAAAAGATGAATGATAATGAAGTGGAGACAAGTGCAGGAAGTGAAGACGGGGACAGATGGAAAGACGCAGTGCAGATGCCGCAGATTAACATGACAGCTGCAAAGTTGGTAAAGAGAACGTGTTATTAAGTTTTACTCACCTCCCAAGACCAATATCATTCCTGTATACCAAGCAGGATGTGGATGTAGATCTGGATGTGATAGATGGAAAGTTCAGAGGCTTTCTGGCCCTTTATTGAAAAGTGTTCCTTTATAAAATATGAAAGACCACAAGTTTTGACCTTAACCACAAATGAACTCCTGGCCTCTGTACAGCTGAGATGCCAAAGTTTAGCGTGGCTTCTACCTTTTTGAGTTTCATCATTCCCTCTATAGTTCTTAACGCCACGCTGAAATCAAGCGTTGAATTACTCCTGACTGGAAATTACAGTAAGACGAGAACTATTTAACTAGAGTAACCCTAGACAATCTGATGCAACGAAACTAAAATCTAATAGATATGTTTGTTGAACTATTTATTTCCTCCATCCCTTCTTCCCTCCCGTCTCTACACAAATGTGACATTATTTCTTCCCTTCCCTGCATCTCGGAATTATAAACTAGACTCTCCATGGCTGCAGCTGAAACACAGGCAGGACATGTTACACAAAGGCTTATCGTGCTGCCCTTCCTTGCTCTTCCAGGACGATAGAAGCTCCACCGCAGCATATCAAGCAGGACAACAGCATAAGAGGGGATGCACTACAGCCACGCGGGGTTCTGGAAAAAGGAAGAAACAGATGATCCAGTCAGTATTCATGAGGTGACGCATAAAGGTTCATCTTAATGGAAGACAATCCCAAAGATCACCGTAAGTTAGAATTTCTTTTTCTATAATTTAATGATCGCGTTGTCATCCTCCATCTCTGAGAAAGTCTGACCTAGATAATACCGAGGTGTTTGATCAGGGCGAGGCTTTCGAGTAGAAAGTTGGCGGCAAGCAAGTCATAACATTTTATTTCTGGAAGCGAAAATATGTTCCCTTTTTTTTCGTGTAATTGTTGAGGTGCCACTGAAATGATGATAAGTGTGCAGGTCAAACGGCTTGCCTGCGTTACCTGGGCAATGTTAGGTGTAAACTTGTGCCACGGCGCCAGTGCCCGCTATGGATGCGACACACACACACTCACTCACACACACACACACACACACACACACACACACACACACACACACACACACACACACTATACAGAAAACAAAAAAAAGACTTGGAGAAACCCCTCGCTGCGTTTTCTATCAGTGTGGTTTGTTGAGCCAGAATTCTAGGTGTGCGTTGCCAGAGCGATCGTTAGACACTTGGGACTCCTTTATCATCCTCCTTCTAGACCATAAAAATGTTCCCACTGAAACATGTCGCCATTACTCTCCTCTCTGTTCTGTAATCCGTGTCGCAGGTAACCAGGAACCTTCTGCTGGCGGACGAAAGAAAGCCATCAAAGCAAAAGAGAAGTCAAGCGTCAGACAAGAGGGTTGAGGAAGGTTATGCAGCAAATCACCAACCACACGCAGCGTTAGAACCAAAATGTAGCGCTGCTCTGCAAACTTGTGGCTCGCTGGTGCATCATTCGGTGGAACGAAGGAGAGTCGTGTGTCTGCTGGATGAGAGCGTCCGTGGCGAGACTCAGAGGGGCAGCGGAGCATGGGGTAAGTAATGAGAATGTGGCATGAGCGACTAGGAAGTGAATGAGAGGAGCATGAAGTGTGAATAGGGAAGTAAAGGAGGAAAGCCCGAACACAATACATAACGACGTAGGTAGCGTGAATGGTGGGAGAGGAGCGTGAGAGTTAGGGATGGTTAATAAGTGCGAGTAGCGCCGTGAGTGTGTGAGTATGAGGGTGAGTAAGCATGAGCGGCGAGGAACATAGTAGTAGCACTTGGGGGAAGAGTTAACATCCACTTCGGGAGGTGAGGGAGTGTAGCGCGTGCAGGAACAAAGTGACACTGCAGGACGAAGATGGAAATATTGCAGGATGTTAAATGGAAAGTCTTTTAATTCGGTGATAAGCAGGGACCGGATTCTCAAACGATTTCACCTCCGATCGCAACTACTATTAAAAGCCACTTATGGAAATCTGTTCTTGTGTGATGTCTTAAGTCTTCTAGAACTGCTGATACACTCTTTTCCTCAGTCTTTCATTAGTAGTCCTTTGTATGCGCCGCTGGGTTACAGAAATATTACTCAGAAGGTGTACTTATTCAGCAATTTACATAGGTTACGGTGGTTCTATTGTGTGAGTGTTGTGGTACTTTATTCTGGAGGTCCATCTTTTGTACTGGATATGTAGTAGTAGGTGGCTTGGTATCACATCAGGATATCCTTAAATAGACAAGTGTAATTCGGCTCTGGATAAGTATACTGATTAACGGCGACTGCTGAAGGTGTTGGGAATAATACAGGTTATGTATGGATGTACTTAAGTGTGATCAACGAACCTCAACATGCAGGAACCTACACATCGCCTCTGCTGACTTACAATGTTGAAGGCTAAGCTTTTATGTTGAAATGTTATGTGTGTAAACGTTAAATACGAAACATGGAGCTGATTTAATGATAAGGTCACTGGGGGATGTATGTTGCTGTTGGTGCTGCTGCTGCTGTGGGCGCTGGCTAATGTTATTCTGCGGTGTCCTAGATTAGACTTGACGATTACTGTCAGCAAAGACGAAACTGTCAATACTGATAGGTAGAATATTAATACCCAGTTCGCTTGCCTCTCTGTGTATATACATCTTGCTTGCCTCTCTGTTTATACGTCTCAGACCGCTCCGTGGCAATGCTGTGTTGTTTGTGTGTTATGTTACTATCTCTAGGGGGGGGGGTGATCTTCCGCGAAAAGTGCGTAGAAGCTAATGAAAGGACGGCCCTGCTGCAGGTATTGAGAACGCTCTTTCCCAGCTATGGCCTCTTCGTTTTACTACTACTACTACTACTACTACTACTACTACTACTACTACTACTACACACACGACTTATCGGAGCTAAAGTAGAAGCATAAGGCGCCCATAGAAAACTTTTGGTGCGCTCAAGATGTGAAGTTACTATGAAAGGAACATTCCAAAGCCCAACCCGCGTCTGGTCAGATTTCGGTCCTTTGTCCTGAAGTATAATATTGTTACAGCTACTGAGAGAGAGGGAGAGGCAGAGGGAGAGAGATCCTTATCCATCGTGGTTTTGGTGGAATCTCACTGTGGAAATTGAAGTGAAACTATACATCAGCTTAGTTCCTCTCACACGGACTCCTGGTTTGGGTTTATCTATTTCTGAATGCCTTTCACTTACCCACCTATATTCTTATGTCCCTTTCTCCTTCTCATCTGTTCCATGACTCCATGACTCGTTCAGTGTAGATGAGGTATTTCCATATTGGGACTGCCACGTGTAAGCCTGGTCGCTTCTTGCAGCTTCCCTTATTTCTTATGTTCTTATGTTCTTATATTCATCATCAATTTCTCCTTTATAATTGTGTAAAGGAATCATGGGTTTGAATTGTAGTGGTGGACCAAGCGAGGTGATGTGGAAGCAGGGTCACTCTTGAGAAACTGTGATTGATTGTCACTTGTACCTCGGCAAACAAGATCGAGCATGTTATATTTCACTGGTCACAAAGATAAGCGCTTGAAGGTGTTCTTTATCACTGGTGTTTGGATGGTGATGTAATGATAGTCGTGATAGGGAAGGTTTTTATTATTACTTTTTTTTTTCATTCTTGTCGTATTCATACATTATCTTATACCAGAATCGGAATTCTGTCACAGTTCACACACACACACACACACACACACACACACACACACACACACACACACACACACACACACACACACACACACACACACACACACACACACACACACACACACACACACACACACACACACACACACACACACACAAGAAAACCAAATGTGTAGGTTGCTGGAGGTAAATTCTAGGCAAGACCAGATTTCCGGCAGGTGAGCAGTGAAGTGTTACATTATTAAATGGAAATAGGAAGGGAATGGTGCCACTGGAAGACGGAAAGATGAACCACACAGTGAAAGTGATCTCACTTGTTTTCGTACATTAGAGAGGAAGTCGAGCGTCACACCGTAATGTAGTGGCGACATTTTCTGAGAGAATAGAAAGTGATGTTACCGTAAGAGGAGGAGAAACACTTGATTGTGAATGAGATGGAGTTTTTGATACGGTAAAGATATTGTACTAGTCTCTCTCTCTCTCTCTCTCTCTCTCTCTCTCTCTCTCTCTCTCTCTCTCTCTCTCTCTCTCTCTCTCTCTCTCTCTCTCTCTCTCTCTCTCTCTCTCTCTCTCTCTCTCTCTCTCTCCTTCTCCCTCCCTCCCCATTTATTAAGGCTAACGTAATGCTGTGGGTAGAGTAAACACAGTAAATGAAGAGCAGTTAATCAGTCTACCATAATGTAGCAAGTCACTGGTGCGTGCCAAAGTCTCGGTGGCGGTGAAATGCCCCACCTATGTTTTTGCACGAGCTCTCTCACCCACAACCTTGACTGGCGTCCCTTTACCTTCCTTCAGTCTGCGTCTACTTTTAGGGAAACAACCGGATAAGCAGCGTCATGTTTTGGTCCACGTGCCACAGACTGACTTTAGACTGATTCCTTCATCTTTTCGCTCTTTGAAGTTATGTGCATGTCCTAGGGTTAAGAAAATAAACAGCGCACACACACACACACACACACACACACACACACACACACACACACACATCTGCTCTGGTAGGTCAGGGTTCCTCAGTCTCAGGTCAGGGTTCCTAGTGAACGGACGTGTTTAGTGAGCAGTGACCTGACGCTAATATAGCTAGCTAGTGTAGACATGGCGCCTTGTGTTGCTGAGTCGACAGGTTGTGTTAGTTCTCCTGTTCTCGAGGCCTTCGTTGCGAAGGTCTCAGAGGTGGAGGCTGAGTTCCATCGAAGGATCTCGGAGGTGCAGGCTGAGTTTCGTGAGAGGATCTCAGACCTGCAGGCTGAGCTCTGTGAGAGGATCTCAGCACCTATGGGAGGGTCGTGCCCCACCGTCACCTTACCTAGAAAGGCGACGGAGGAGCAGTGGTCGGTTGTGTGCAGGGGAGCCAAGAGGGTGAAGGTGCTCAGGGCACCTTCCGTGGAGACGAAGAATCCCTTCAATGTGCTGGAGGAGGGGAAGGAGAAGGAGGTGGACAGGGCTGGAGGAGGCAAGAAGGAGGGGGCAGATGCAGTTACCCTGCCCCAAGGTAGAGTGCTTGTGTTTGGCGATAGTCAGGTTAGGCACTTAGATAGTGCGTTCTGTGCTAGGGATAGGAAGCGTAGGTCGAGGGTGTGTTTGCCGGGGGCCGGGATAGGGAAGGTAGCTGATAGGCTAGACACGTGCTTGGAAAAAGATGGGACCAAGCCCATTGTTTTTCTCAGTGTGGGAGGGAATGACCTTGGTAAGGTCAGGAGTAAGGAGCTTATCAGGAGGTTTCGACAGGCTTTGGACAGGATTAGGGAGAAGGGAGGGATCCCCGTGGTATGTGGTGTCTTGCCAAGGAGGGGAGTTGGTGCTGAGTGGCTGTCCAGGGCTATTACAGTGAATCGCAGGCTCGCGAATCATTGTAGGAGTAATGGATGGACGTTCATCGACAACTGGGACCTTTTCTATGGCAGGGACACCTTGTACGCCAGGGATGGAGTGCATTTGTCACGCCAGGGTGTTCGTGTTTTGGCCGAAACACTCGAGCGGGAGGTAACTGCACTCCAGCACTTTTTTCGTTAGTCGGGAGGGAAGAAGGGGTAGTGAGGAGAAGGCAAGGGGCAAATTAGTTAAATCTAGAAAGGAAACTAGCTTAGGGATGGTGAGAAATAGCTTAAGTGTTTACTACACAAATTGTAGAAGTATTCTGAATAAAATAGACTTGCTTAGAGGAATAGCGAGTGTAGAGAAATTTGATATCATTGCTTTAACTGAAACTTGGTTAGATATGTCAGGAAAAGTATTTAATTCAGAGGTTAAGATAGATGGGTATACAATGTTCTATAAAGATAGAGAAAACAGGAGAGGAGGAGGTGTCGCGTTATACGTTAGGGACACAATAGAATTAAAACAGATAACAAAGCAGAGTCGATATGGGTAGATATTAAGGAAGGATCGCAGTCAGTAGTACTAGGGGTAGTTTACAGACCACCGACCAGCACAGAGGAAATTAACACCTCACTGTGGCAGGAATTAAATAGAGCAGGCAGGTACAGTCAGGTATGTGTGGTAGGAGATTTTAATTTTAGGAATATCGACTGGAGTCTGATTGTGGGTAACAAGGAAGCAGAGGAATTCCTTAAGGTAATTCAGGATAATTTTTTAAAACAGGTAGTCGTAGAACCCAGAAGGGGGAATAATATTCTAGATTTAATTCTTACTAACAGGGAGGAAGCAGTCACGCAGGTAGAGGTTGGAGGACAGCTAGGTAACAGTGACCATAGGGAAATTAGGTACAATCTAGAATGGGAAGAAACTGTTAGAAATAAAAACACTAGTAAAATACCTGACTTTAGGAGAGCAGATTTTGAAGAATTAAAAAGGTACCTCCAAGGAGTGGACTGGCAAAGGATGCAGGGTGAGGTCAGGTCAGGGACGGAGTTCAGAGAGATAAGGCAGGATGAGGGAGGTGAGGTGAGGCTCCAGAAGGGAGGAGGAAAGAGGAAGGGAGGAGATAGGTGTGAGTATGTTGGAATGTCAGGTCATGCTGAAATGAGAGAGGTAAGGTCGAGGCGAGTTGATGAGGGAGGGGAGAGGATGGTAAGGAACGAGATGAGGGGTTTAGGTGAAGTAAATGTAGATCAATTGTATAAATATTTCGTAGATAAAGTTCATACAGGTCAATTAGCAAATATCCCGTATAAAACAATAAGATCACAAAAAAATGACCCTAAATGGATGACTGCTAGGTTAAAGCATTATATAGGGCGTAAGAGAAGTATATATAAGAGATTAAGGGCAGGTCAGGAAGTTTTAAGGACACAGTATAATGAATTAGTTAGAACAGTCAGGAAGTTAACGAGGAAAGCTAAGGACAATTATGAATTAAAGGTAGCCAGCCAGGCGAAGACGGACCCCAAGGGATTTTATCAGGTATACAGGACGAAAAATAAGGATACTGTAGGTCCATTAAAGGCAGCAGATGGGGAGCTGGTTAGTTCTGGGGAGGAGATTAGTAAACTTCTGAATGATTATTTTTTAACTGTCTTCACTCAGGAAAACATGCAGGATATGCCAGATAGTGAACAGGTGTTTAGAGCAGATGAGTATGAAAAGCTGACGGATATTTCCATAACTAGGGAGATAGTGGAGCAGGAGATAGATAGGCTAAAAAAGTTCAAGTCACCAGGACCTGATGAAATATATCCCAGAGTACTGAAGGAATGTAAAAAGATTTCTGTCTTTAGGAAATCACTGGAGTCGTGTGAGGTACCAGTAATGTGGAGGCAGGCTAATGTAGTACCCATCTTTAAGAAAGGGGATAAAACTTTAGCGTCTAATTATAGACCTGTCAGCTTAACTTCAGTTGTAGGTAAAATGTTAGAGTCAATAATAGCCAGGAACATTAGGGAACATTTAGACAAACATAACTTGATAAATCAGTCACAGCATGGCTTCACGAAGGGGAAGTCTTGCCTGACAAACTTGTTAAGTTTTTACAGTAAGGTGTACGAGGCAGTAGATAATGGTGATAGTTATGATATCTTATATCTGGACTTTAGTAAAGCATTCGACAAGGTGCCCCATCAAAGGCTCCTGAGAAAGGTTAGGGCGCACGGGATAGATGGGAAGGTGTTAGGTTGGATAGGGTCATGGCTTGGTAACAGGCGACAGAGAGTGCTAATAAACGGCTCGAAATCCGAGTGGGGTCATGTCATTAGTGGGGTGCCACAGGGATCAGTATTAGGGCCATTATTATTTCTAATATATATCAATGACTTGGATAGTGGAATTAGTAGCGATGTTAGTAAATTTGCGGATGACACAAAGATAGGTAGATTAATTAGGTCAGAAGCGGATGCCATCGCCTTGCAGACAGACTTAGATAGAATGAATGAATGGACGGATAGATGGCAAATGCAATTTAATATCAATAAATGCAAAGTGCTTAGCGTAGGTAGAGGAAACCCACACAATAGGTACACATTAAACACCCAAACTCTGGTAGGTACAGGGTACGAGAAAGATTTAGGAGTTATAGTTAGCTCTGAACTCCGTCTAGGGAAACAATGCATAGAAGCCAGAAACAAGGCAAATAGGGTACTAGGATTCATTTTTAGGAGTGTTAAAAGTAGAAGGCCGGAAGTAATATTAAAGTTATACTTGGCGCTGGTCAGACCTCATCTAGACTACGCTGTGCAGTTCTGGTCCCCACATTACAGGAAAGATATAGGTCTATTAAAATCAGTACAGAGGAGAATGACTAAAAGGATTCAGGGGATGAGGAGTATTCCTTACGAAGCGAGGTTGAAGCGGTTAAATTTACATTCTCTAGAGAGACGTAGGTTAAGAGGGGACCTGATAGAAGTCTTTAAGTGGTATAAGGGTTATAACAAGGGAGATGTAAGCAAAATTCTTAGGATCAGCAACCAAGGTAGAACAAGAAATAACAGGTTCAAGCTTGAAAAATTTAGGTTTAGGAAGGAGATAGGAAAAAATTGGTTCTCAAATAGAGTGGTAGATGAGTGGAACGGACTCAGTAATCATGTAGTTAGTGCCAGGACACTAGAGAGCTTTAAGAGAAGATTAGACAAGTTTATGGATGGGGATAACAGATGGAAATAGGTAGGAGTGTTTCATACAAGGACTGCCACGTGTAAGCCTGGTCGCTTCTTGCAGCTTCCCTTATTTCTTATGTTCTTATGTTCTTATGTATGATCAATTGTATATAAGATGATTAAATTATGCTCTCCTTTTCCCTCAACGTCGGTGCTGGAAAGACCTGTCGGAGTTCTTCACAGGTGTGCTCCATTGCAGGTCGCATAGTACACACGAAAGTTATCAGTGTCCGAGCCTCGCCTGCCGCTTGAGTCACGGCGTCTCAACTTGGTGCTTCGAGCCGGAAGACGCTGATTCCACATCCTCATGCCTTTTTTTTTTTTTTTTTTTTTTTTTTTTATGTAGGAAGGATACTGGCCAAGGGCAACAAAAATCTAATAAAAAAAAATGCCCACTGAAATGCCAGTCCCTTAAAAGGATCAAAGCAGTGGTCAAAAATTGATGGATAAGTGTCTTGAAACCTCCCTCTTGAAGGAATTCAAGTCATAGGAAGGTGGAAATACAGAAGCAGGCAAGGAGTTCCAGAGTTTACCAGAGAAAGGGATGAATGATTGAGAATACTGGTTAACTCTTGCGTTAGAGAGGTGGACAGAATAGGAGTGAGAGAAAGAAGAAAGTCTTGTGCAGCGAGGCCGCGGGAGGAGGGGAGGCATGCAGTTAGCAAGATCAGAAGAGCAGTTGGCATGAAAATAGCGGTAGAAGACAGCTAGATATGCAACATTGCGGCGGTGAGAGAGGGGCTGAAGACAGTCAGTTAGAGAAGAGGAGTTGATGAGACGAAAAGCTTTTGATTCCACCCTGTCTAGAACAGCAGTATGAGTGGAAACACCCCAGACATGTGAAGCATACTCCATACATGGACGGATAAGGCCCTTGTACAGAGTTAGCAGCTGGGGGGGGTGAGAAAAACTGGCGGAGACGTCTCAGAACACCTAACTTCATAGAAGCTGTTTTAGCTAGAGATGAGATGTGAAGTTTCCAGTTCAGATTATAAGTAAAGGACAGACCGAGGATGTTCAGTGTAGAAGAGGGGGACAGTTGAGTGTCATTGAAGAAGAGGGGATAGTTGTCTGGAAGGTTGTGTCGAGTTAATAGATGGAGGAATTGAGTTTTTGAAGCATTGAACAATACCAAGTTTGCTCTGCCCCAATCAGAAATTTTAGAAAGACCAGAAGTCAGGCGTTCTGTGGCTTCCCTGCGTGATTTGTTTACCTCCTGAAGGGTTGGACGTCTATGAAAAGACGTGGAAAAGTGCAGGATGGTATCATCAGCGTAGGAGTGGATAGCACAAGAAGTTTGGTTTAGAAGATCATTAATGAATAATAAGAAGAGAGTGGGTGACAGGACAGAACCCTGAGGAATACCACTGTTAATAGATTTAGGAGAAGAACAGTGACCGTCTACCACAGCAGCAATAGAACGGTCAGAAAGGAAACTTTAGATGAAGTTACAGAGAGAAGGATAGAAACCGTAGGAGGGTAGTTTGGAAATCAAAGCTTTCTGCCAGACTCTATCAAAAGCTTTTGATATGTCCAAGGCAACAGCAAAAGTTTCACCAAAATCTCTAAAAGAGGATGACCAAGGCTCAGTAAGGAAAGCCAGAACATCACCAGTAGAGCGGCCTTGACGGAACCCATACTGGCGATCAGATAGAAGGTTGTGAATTGATAGATGTTTAAGAATCTTCCTGTTGAGGATAGACTCAAAAACTTTAGATAGGCAGGAAATTAAAGCAATAGGACGGTAGTTTGAGGGATTAGAACGGTCACCCTTTTTAGGAACAGGTTGAATGTAGGCAAACTTCCAGCAAGAAGGAAAGGTAGATGTTGACAGACAGAGCTGAAAGAGTTTGACTAGGCAAGGTGCAAGCACGGAGGCACAGTTTCGGAGAACAATAGGAGGGACCCCATCAGGTCCATAAGCCTTCCGAGGGTTTAGGCCAGCGAGGGCATGGAAAACATCATTGCGAAGAATTTTAATAGGTGGCATGAAGTAGTCAGAGGGTGGAGAAGAGGGAGGAACAAGCCCAGAATCGTACAAGGTAGAGTTTTTTATCAAAGGTTTGAGCAAAGAGTTCAGCTTTAGAAATAGATGTGATAGCAGTGGTGCCATCTAGTTGAAGTAGAGGAGGGAAAGAAGAAGAAGCAAAGTTATTGGAAATATTTTTGGCTAGATGCCAGAAATCACGAGGGGAGTTAGATCTTGAAAGGTTTTGACATTTTCTGTTAATGAAGGAGTTTTTGGCTAGTTGGAGAACAGACTTGGCATGATTCCGGGCAGAAATATAAAGTGCATGAGATTCTGGTGATGGAAGGCTTAACTACCTTTTGTGGGCCACCTCTCTATCATGTATAGCACGAGAACAAGCTGTGTTAAACCAAGGTTTAGAAGGTTTAGGACGAGAAAAAGAGTGAGGAATGTATGCCTCCATGCCAGATACTATCACCTCTGTTATGCGCTCAGCACACAAAGACGGGTCTCTGACACGGAAGCAGTAGTCATTCCAAGGAAAATCAGCAAAATACCTCCTCAGGTCCCCCCAACTGGCAGAGGCAAAACGCCAGAGGCACCTTCGCTTAGGGGGACAGTGTTAGTGGACAAGCGCACTACCACTATCACCTCTCATGCTGGTAATTTTTTTTGATCTGTAAGAGGTTGCTATCACGCGCTCATCGAACATGACGGAGAGATTAACTGCTCTGTGATGGAAAGCTACGCACACGTGTTTATGTGCGAGATTTATGGAGTGCGAGTGTGTGTGTGTGTGAAGGGATAGGGTGGGCGTTATATGATACTGCTTTCACACGCACACACAAACATACACACACACAGCACAGACTAAAGGGACCCCCACTTCCTCTAATAAATATTTAACAAAAAACCCAAGCAACTCATACCACCACCATCACCACCCCCCACTCTGCGTCCCCTTGGCTGGTGGGGCGCCAGGAGACTCTGATTTGTTGACACAAGTGTGAGACCACCACCACCACCAACACCGCCGCCGCCATCACCACCACCACCACCACCGCCACCACCACCACCACCACCACCAATAGTTAACCTATCCTTTTTCCCTCTGCTAAAAATGTTCACAAACTTGGTACTTGATAGTGTCATGTTATTGGCCGAGTTTACCTTGAATGGGATCACGTTTTCTTAGTGTCCCCGTGTTCCGGTTACCTGCCATTCGGGCATTATCCTTATTATTGTTATAAGTAGTGTAAGGCTTATTTACCCATTTTATATCATGTAGTATTATTCTCTTCATAATTTAAGTTCTCTATATCTTTATATGTATAAGGAAGGGAGTATAATTGAGGTGAAATACGTTGAAAACGAGGGGAGCTTGAGTGGGCAACAACACATTCCAAGGAGGGGAAAAATCAGAGCGCCTTAGGTCGTGAGGAAAGGTGGAGGGAAGGCGTCTCTCAGGGGAGGATTTTGGTGTGGATTGGTGATGGAGTGAGTTTGTGGAGGTATTAGTGGTGTAGCGGTATAACCTTGATATCCAGGATCAGGTTAGTGAGTCTTTTGTGGTACCAAGAGCTCTTGTCCGCTGAAATTCGGTTGTTGAGTTGTGCCGGTGACGCTGTTGGGAGGGGTCATAGGTCAAACTGGCAGCCATTTTGTGAGTGGAGGTTGTGGTGTTAACCTTGGAAGTTGGTGTTGCGGTGTATTGGTGATTTTGGGGACGATGTTATGGTGTTATGGGTAATCTTTGGTGATAATGGTAATCTCTTGTGAGGTTTGAGGAGGTGAAATTCGGGAATTATTGTCTGGGGACGCGGAAATGGCGTCCAGGTAAATTCCTACGGTTGAGGGGAAACATTTCTGTGACTGGTGGAGGTGTAAACGGGTTCTGGTGACGTGGGAAGTGACGAGAACGTCATGTAGTAACGTGTGCTACCTCATGTTGTTTGTGAATTATTATTAGTATTAATATATGTGCTTGTAACATGGAATAATCGTGTTTTCTACCCCCCCCCAACAACAATCTGGTATTAGAGGTAATTCCAGGTGTGCTGAGTCAAGGTAAAGGTGGAGTAAGAGATAATTCTGACGATTTCGGATAGGTCGGGTAGGCACTCGAAGCCTTTAAAAATCCAGACCTTTAAAACTTTCCGGGATCAGTGTAACGTCCACTTTCTTGGAGAGATAACCGGTATCGTACGATCGCAGGTAGGTAGGCGATCGTGACAGAATATGGGGGCCCGTCCGGGATTTTTGAACATTTGTGGGGTGTAACGAGTGTTACATGGTGATTGTTGTTGTGAGGAATTTACCTGTGTGAAATATTTCTTTAAAACTGTGCATTTATTGTGGTGAATATTTGGAGGAATATTTTGTGAATATTTTGTGGAGTGTGGTGGTTGTAATCATGGCCACTAGACGTGTTGAGATGTTCCTTCTGTCGAGAAGTGTGCATGATCTGTACACACTAACCAAGGAGGAATTATGTTCAGTGGCTGAGAGGTTTCAAGTGGAGTTGAAATCCAAGAAAAAGGAGGAAATGCAGGCGGAATTGAAAAATGCTCTTGTGGAGAGGAGCTGGTTTAAAAATGATGGTGGTGAAAGTGAGGATAATGATGAGGAGAGTGTAGAGGAAGGTGCTGGGGTCAGTGAGATAAACCTGGGTGCTTTTGGTGGAACAGATGGCCTTTCTAGTAGTGAAAAATTTGAGTTAATGAAACTTCAAATACAGATGCAGAAGGAACAGAAACAGCAAGAGATGGAGTTAAAGAGGGAACAGAAACAGCAAGAGATGGAGTTAAAGAGGGAGCAAATACAGATGCAAAAGGAGATTGAGATAGAAAAAATTAGAGCAGAAAGTAAAAATAAAGTGAACGGGACCAGGGTAGGAAATGGTGCTCAAGGCAACGGGGATTTAGAGAGAAGGGCCATCAGTATGCCTAACTTTGTGGAAGGGGAGGAAGAAAACTTCTTTTTTCAATTTGAAAAAGCTGCAAAGATGATGGGATGGGATGAAAATGATTGGGCAATAATAGTCCAGTCTAAATTTGAGGGAAGGGCCCGAGCGGTATATGTGAATTTGAGTGAGCAAGAGGCGCGTGATTATGAAGTGGTAAAGGAAGCGGTGTTGGGATCAACCCTTCTATGTCCGGATGTGTACCGGGAAAGGTTCCGCAGGACGACAAAACGCCCAGGTGATACTTATCTCGGGATGGCTCGAGAGGTTATCCTTAAACTGGATCGGTGGCTGAAGGCCGAGGAAGCCACTACGCTTGAAGAGGTAAAAGGAGTTATACAGACGGAACAATTTATGAGCCAAATGCCCCTCAGTGTAAGATGTGAGCTCGCATCACACGACGTGAAAGACGTGATGGAAGCCGGACGCAGAGCTGACAAGTACTGTGCGGTCCGTGGGATGAACGGAGATGAACACCATGAAGGGAGAAAGCCATTCTCCAGCAGAAATGATGGTCATCAGAGATATAAGAATGACAGTCAGATGAGCTCGACATCAGTCCACAGATCAAACCAGCCCCGCCCTAACAACTATAGTTTTCCCCACACTTACACCATGCCCCCGCCAGCCGACCACAACATGAGGTCTGCGCCCTATGGGAGTAGGCCCAGGAGCACTACCTATTACCAGAAGGGTAGTGGGGATGAAGGTGCAGTTAAGTGCCTTGGATGTGGAAGTAGCGGGCATAGGAAGTTCCAGTGTCCGAAGGGACGGCCGAAGCCAGTGGGAGCAGTTGCCGCCCAAAGAGACCTGATAAAGTATGTGGAGAATATGAATGCAGAGATACAAGAGGAGCCGCCGAAAGATGAGGGCTTTGAGCACTTCACCAGTAAGGGCACAGTGAAAGTGGAGGGAAGTCCAGAGAAGGTGATCAGAATCCTTCGGGATACGGGAGCTAACCAGAGCCTGATCTTAAGTAGTGTACTCCCATGGAATGAGGAGACCAGCACTGGCAGAGAGGTCTCATGCAAGGGTGCAGGGGGCCAGTTCAGTATTCCCCTGCACAAAGTTTGGCTGGACTGTGGATACGTCACTGGAGAGGTGACGGTGGGAGTGAAGGAGGCACTGCCCGTAGATGGAGTGGATATGCTGGTTGGGAACGACCTGGCTGGAGGTCGAGTTATCCCTAAACTTCAGATGGTAGACAACCCTCTGATAGGGATGACGGAAACCACCACTCCAGCAGCAGTCCCTCACTCAACAGATGGGGAGGCAGAGGTGCCTGAATTGTTCCCAGTCTGCGCAGTGACCCGAGCGATGGCCCGGAAAGAACGCATGGACGCCGAGGGAGCAACGCAGGAGGACGAAGGCCTGGGCGTTCTGTTTGAGGAACCTGATGAAAAAGGAACTAACCCGGAGTGCACGAGTGGTGGACCGGTTGTAGGTCAGGTGGGGCCCAACCTTGATTTTCTGGTACAAAAGAACGAGTTGATAAAAGCTCAGGAGAGTGATGAAAGCTTGAAGTCTGCTTGGAATGAGGCTAACAGGCTGGGTGAGCTTGACAATGAGTACGTGGGCTACTACGTGAATAACGGGGTATTAATGAGAAGTTGGAGGCCCCTGACAGCCCCAACCTCCGATCACTGGATGGTGAAAAGGCAGATTGTGGTGCCATGGGTGTATAGGAAGAAAATTTTGGAGATGGCACACGAAGGTAATCTGGCAGGACACCTGGGGGTCAGAAAAACCCTAGGAAAGATCCTGTGTCATTTTTACTGGCCCAGAGTGAGAGGTGATGTGAAAGAGTTTTGTAAAACTTGTGGTTTGTGTCAGAAGGTGGGCAAGCCGAACTAGGTGATTCGCCCTGCCCCCCTTCACCCTATACCTGTGGTCGAGGAACCATTCAGTAAGGTGGTGATAGACTGTGTAGGTCCTTTACCAAGGACCCGGAGGGGGAACCAGTACTTGCTGACTATTATGTGTATGTCATCCAGGTTTCCTGAGGCCATTCCCCTCAGGAGTATAAACTCTAAAAACATTGTGAGGGAACTGGTGAAATTTTTCTCCTGGGTGGGAATCCCTAAGGTGTTGCAGTCAGACCAGGGAAGTAATTTCACTTCTCGTGCATTCAAGGAAATCCTAAGGGGTCTGAAGATTGAACAGAGACTGTCGAGTGCTTATCACCCTCAGTCTCAGGGTTGTGTAGAAAGATTTCACCAAACTCTCAAAAACACTCTCAGGATGTATTGTGAGGAGATGAGTGTTCAGTGGGATGAGGCATTGCCACTAGCCTTATTCGCGTTAAGGGACAGCCTGTGCAGGTCTCCACCGACCACAATCCGCTCATTTTCTTGCATAAAATGAAAAACTCCAATCAGAGGCTGATGAGGTGGTGCCTGGTCTTACAGGACTATAACTTAGAGATTCACCATGTGAAAGGCAGTGAGAATATTATTGCCGATGCCTTGTCCCGCGCACCGCCTAGTCGTGAGGCATCCTAATCAGGTGCCTCACGCCTCTTTTGGGAAGGGGATGTCATGTTATTGGCCGAGTTTACCTTGAATGGGATCACGTTTTCTTAGTGTCCCCGTGTTCCGGTTACCTGCCATTCGGACATTATCCTTATTATTGTTATAAGTAGTGTAAGGCTTATTTACCCATTTTATATCATGTAGTATTATTCTCTTCATAATTTAAGTTCTCTATATCTTTATATGTATAAGGAAGGGAGTATAATTGAGGTGAAATACGTTGAAAACGAGGGGAGCTTGAGTGGGCAACAACACATTCCAAGGAGGGGAAAAATCAGAGCGCCTTAGGTCGTGAGGAAAGGTGGAGGGAAGGCGTCTCTCAGGGGAGGATTTTGGTGTGGATTGGTGATGGAGTGAGTTTGTGGAGGTATTAGTGGTGTAGCGGTATAACCTTGATATCCAGGATCAGGTTAGTGAGTCTTTTGTGGTACCAAGAGCTCTTGTCCGCTGAAATTCGGTTGTTGAGTTGTGCCGGTGACGCTGTTGGGAGGGGTCATAGGTCAAACTGGCAGCCATTTTGTGAGTGGAGGTTGTGGTGTTAACCTTGGAAGTTGGTGTTGCGGTGTATTGGTGATTTTGGGGACGATGTTATGGTGTTATGGGTAATCTTTGGTGATAATGGTAATCTCTTGTGAGGTTTGAGGAGGTGAAATTCGGGAATTATTGTCTGGGGACGCGGAAATGGCGTCCGGGTAAATTCCTGCGGTTGAGGGGAAACATTTCTGTGACTGGTGGAGGTGTAAACGGGTTCTGGTGACGTGGGAAGTGACGAGAACGTCATGTAGTAACGTGTGCTACCTCATGTTGTTTGTGAATTATTATTAGTATTAATATATGTGCTTGTAACATGGAATAATCGTGTTTTCTACCCCCCCCAACAACAATCTGGTATTAGAGGTAATTCCAGGTGTGCTGAGTCAAGGTAAAGGTGGAGTAAGAGATAATTCTGACGATTTCGGATAGGTCGGGTAGGCACTCGAAGCCTTTAAAAATCCAGACCTTTAAAACTTTCCGGGATCAGTGTAACGTCCACTTTCTTGGAGAGATAACCGGTATCGTACGATCGCAGGTAGGTAGGCGATCGTGACAATAGTGAGATATTATGGTAGGATTACGGCTGAATATTACACACACACACACACACACACATACACGCACACAAGGGGAGCATTCTTAAAACGCTTTGTTCTCTCAAGAATTTTTTTCAAAGGCCACAGAGTTAGCCACTCCTGTTCTTATAGGTGTTTTTATCATGTGAATGAAGGATATTTGCTAAAATATCGCCAGACGCATGAAAGCACTTGAAAAATCCCAATAACTTCCACTGCAACCTGTCAAAAGCAGTCGAGATAAAACGCCAAAACGTTTCAGAATACGTTTACTGGCGTAAAGATATATGTACACGTGTTGCGCCGGAACAGATCACAAAAAAATGCAACACGGAATCATGAAGTGCTCGCTGCAACAGGACAAACACGACTGCTGGCTATCTTTTTATTAAATGTTATAATAGTATGGCTGACTGACACACGATCCTGAGTGCTACATGAATGGTGGGATGAGGGAGTTAGTGAATGTCATGTCACGCTCCTTGTTACAAATAACGGAATTAAGGTATAGATAGAATGATTCTTCAGATTCTTCCTACTCCTATATCGCTGTACTGTCCTGATTCTCTAAGAAAATGTGCGTACTTACCACAAAGATTTGTAAAGTGTGACAGATGTCACACTTTACTTTATTATTTTGCTTTTGTGTCATATTGTATACTTCCTCTACTTGTATCGTTATTTATTTATTTTTTGCTCCTATATAAAGTAAGAAAAGCCTCAGGAAATTCGTCTGTTTTGGAAGTTTGACCCGACTCACGCACCGCTGGCCTCCCGCTCCCCTGCCGCCAACCTTCCTCCGCGACACTCCGGCGATGATTTAGTGCGTTGTGTGCTGAAAACGAAATGGTAGCAATATTGCCGTGCGTGTGGCAGTAATCGTTTGAACCCTTGGTAACCTCACGTCAGGCTATGCTGGAGGAACATACCGTCAAGTTTTCACCAAATAAATTTTAGCTCATGAATATTCCATCTTTTAAAACTTCCTTCACTATTATCCTTTTGATAGGTTAGGTTTGGTTGAATTATGTTTAATTTGGTTTGCTGTGGTTTGATTGGGTTGGGTTAGTTTTGGTTTGGTTGGGTTAGGTTTGATTTGATTTTGGTTACGTTAGGTTAGGTTAAGTTTGGTTAAGTTAGGTTAAATTGGATTTGGTTGGGTTTGGTTATGTTTAGTTTGGTTTGGTTGGATTAGGTTAGGTTAGATTAGGGTAGTTTTCGTTAGGTGAGGTGGGGTTTGGGAATGCATCATGGAGAGGGAAATATTTAAGCTAATATTTTCATGGCCGATTATTGGTGGGTGGAATTTTCTAGATGGAATTTACATAGAAATTGCTAGAGATATTGATGATTGTATTACATAGGAATACTCTCTCTCTCTCTCTCTCTCTCTCTCTCTCTCTCTCTCTCTCTCTCTCTCTCTCTCTCTCTCTCTCTCTCTCTCTCTCTCTCTCTCTCTCTCTCTCTCTCTCTCTCTCTCTCTCTCTCTCTCTCTCTCTCTCTCTCTCTCTCTCTCTCCCAACCCTTCTCATTTCTCTCACTCCATTATCATCCACTCCTTTCTCCCTCATTATGTAAACCGAAACTGATCTTCTTGTTGAAATGCATCTCCTCCTCCTCCTCCTCCTCCTCCTCCTCCTCCTCCTCCTCCTCCATCACCCCCTCTGTTACTCATCTTCCTGTGTCCCCGCACTCCACAATTCCCATGGAGGAACCTAAATCTCTTCCCTGACCGTACATAAGGAACTGATCGCGAAGGTTCTTGTGCTGCTGAGAAAAGTCTTGCTGAATAATAAGACTCGAACGGCGCTGAAGAATTCCTTGTGGGAGTTAAGAGTCCGTGGCGAGAGAGAGAGAGAGAGAGAGAGAGAGAGAGAGAGAGAGAGAGAGAGAGAGAGAGAGAGAGAGAGAGAGAGAGATGTGCAGTGTGTAAGGAACGCATGCATGACTCGTCTTGATAGGTTGATCGTAAAATCCAAAAGTTACTTCTTTGAGATGCTCATGAAAACCTCCCTAATATCAAGAAGTTTACTCCTAAATGATAATTACCACTGATGCTACCTGTCTTTCTTCCGTGTAGTGTGTATATGCAATGGGAGTGACGAGTGGGATAGCGTGCAAGACTCAGATAAGTATGAAATGCTCTTTGCTCCTCCTCCCCCACGCCAGGTAACACGTTAACAAGCGGAGGAATTGAGGCCAGATCCCTTCCCCTTGCTCCTGGTTGAAACATACATTTGGTCACTGAGGGAAATGATACGAGAGAAATCTAACCAGTAGATGGGAATGGATTTGTATTGGAAAGGAATAGTGAAGCGTGTTCATGAGTATTTGATCACGGATTTGGTGTGGTATGTAGTTTTTCTCTTTTTCTCTATTTTTTTTCTCTCTGTTAACTAAAGGCGATGGTATGTGAGTGGGTGATGTGGACACGGTACGGAATTGTGTACGGTGTTGTGGAGTCTGATCATGGGCACAAAAAAATAGGAGAGAGAAAGAAAACGAAAAAGCCAACTCATTAATAATAAAGGAAATTCTTAAGTCCCCCCACACACTCATTTATTTTCATTTACAGTATTTACAGAAGTGTCTTATTCTCCTTCTGAAATATTGCAACTTATAATGTGTGTGTGTGTGTGTGTGTGTGTGTGTGTGTGTGTATCTATCCATTGCATCGCCACGTGCACCCATCCCCGTACACATTATGTATCATGATGCGCATCGTGTTGAATGGATGTGTTGAAAAAGTCGTTTTTCAACACGAAAGCGCATCACCAACGTGTTGCTGGGTCAGCTCGATTTTCAAATTGCAGCTCAGTGATGCATGACCAGTCAGAGCGATAGGACGTCCGGTCACGCTCCGCTCCAGCGCCGATGGCTCTCCTATCTCCACCACCCGCCATGCCCTTTGAGTGGACAAGGGCCAACACCCAACATTTCATTGAATTGCTCAAGGAACATCCATCTGTTTGGAACATCAAGTCCAAGCAGTATAAAATGAGAAACGTCAGAAGTGCAAGCTTGGAAACAATAAAAGAAAGCGTAGTGTAGCCTCCAGACGAGCTCCTGGTGATATGCTGTCCCGAAAGCTGGTGTCCTGCTTACAAATGTAGGGTTCAATTTTTGTCAGCAATTTATAGAATGCAGGGATTGGCATTCTTGTGTAATTTTCGAAGTCTGTTGGATTTTCGACCTGTAGCTCCATAAATATTTGATTGAAGCTTCCCTTCAGATGTCGCCGAGAAAGCCATTGCTTACACCACAAGGCTCTACGTTTCTTCCTCCTCAAAAGTTTCTTTTTTGCTGCACACAGAGCAACTACACTCCATAGTAGAGTCTCCTGGCAGATTCCATCATCGGCGCACATCCTCCCCGCATGAAAGTTGAACTGTCACTGAGCAGCTGGCGCGCGAGAAGTTGCCGAGAACAATGTGAGCAGTGATGCAGTACAGTTTGGCCGCTAGTAATTTTTTTCAACACCACTACTGCATCACGTGGCTGATAAATGATGCATAATGTGTACGAGGCTTTATTACCCTCGACGTGAGCGTGTTAGTGAGGGAGGAAGAGAGGGAGAGAGAGGGAGAGGTCGCGGCTGGGAAAAAAAAAAATGGTTGCTGTACATTTTCAACCATAATTAAATCTGTGCCCGAACTGGTTGGAGCTTCTGTAATATCTGCCTGAAAATGTGAAGTTTACTCGACTTATTGCAGCACAAATGTACATCGTTTTTATTTGTTGGTAATTGTTGGAGCTTTGCAGGTGGTGCGTTGGAAAGGGTGTGTGGTGGTGTAGGGTGACCGACGAATTGTGTGTGTTGAGGGTGTGGTGTTGTGGTGGATGATGTGGCTCTAGTGATGAATTGATGCTCTGGTGTTGTGTGATGTGGTGGTGATTGTAATAGTAGTGGTGGTAAAGGTATGAGAGAGAGAGAGAGAGAGAGAGAGAGAGAGAGAGAGAATTACACTGAAAAAGAATCCGGAGTTTGACTAATACACACTACTGCATTACATAATGGTTCGTATTCTCTCACATCACACCTATTTTCACCAGGTTGTAGTAAAAGTCAAGGTTGTTTTCACGGTTATAGTATTATTGGGAAAAACACGCACGAAAATCTAATTAATCACTTATGTAACCTCAGACAAATAGTACTTATGAGAGGAGAAAGAGGAGAACAATACACTACTATCCACTGCCACTTATTATTCATGCACTTAAAAGACAGCGTGCAGGCCAATGAGAAGTTGTGATGCTGGGTGAGTAATGACGCTAAAATTATAGTGGTGGTGATAAGTGACGAGCGTTGCGTCAAGTGGATGGCGCGGGATAGGAAGGGGACGAAGGAAAGGCGCGGGAGGCAGCAGTTAAGTGAGTAATTTTTGGTCGGTGTCATATTTCGCGCCAGCCAACACAGTAACCGTCTCCACGTGCTTCAAGATCGTCAACACTGAACTTGTACACTCTGCGAAGTTGACATGCATTACTGATACGTGCATTGTCAGCCATGAAGGAGAAGAATATGATTTGTTTATATATTTCCCCCTACTTCACAACACGACATAGCCATCACCATCTTCCTCTCGGATTACAGGCAACAGCTGGTGTGGGCGCCTCGCTCAGACCCAGCCAAACAGGCAGCCCCTTGCATATATTAAACGTTGGGTCACCCTGAGACATTTTCCCTGATCGGTGACAAGACTGCTTTCTGGTGTTTTCTCGAAGAGGAATGCATGACGTATAGATGCTGCATACATTATCGGAGCATGTGTTATACCGGGGTTAGCTGTCACGGGGCGAGGGGAGGGGAGGCAAGTGCACGGTATTGGGTTAGTAAAAGAGAGTATTTTATTTTTATCTGTTTCATTGTATTATTATTTTTTTTATATAAGTCATGTCATTACCGTAAGGGTGAAAGCTACGGTACGTTCTCGTGTTTATGACTTCATTAAACAATTTTGATTAATAGATCGAAACATGTTCTCGTCCGTTCTCCGTCAGTGACGTGCCTCACTGCCATTACGTTTGACCGCATAAATCCACCCGCCTCTCGCCAGAGATCCTTCCGTGTTCAGCCGCGCCAGGTGGACGCCTGCCTCCAAATTTCGATAAGCACTCACACGCTTTGGATGAAACGTTGAATTTAGAATTGTTGTCAGATAAAATAGGATATAGTGACTGGCTTGCTTATATATATATATATATATATATATATATATATATATATATATATATATATATATATATATATATATATATATATATATATATATATATATATATATATTATGTAGTTACTATAGCATACAATGAACTCGCTGCCCTTTCAACAAATAGTTGATAAATGTGTATGGTAATAAATAAATATTTGCGATGGAGTGTTGAGTGCCAGGGGTTCACTGTGTAAGTGTGAGGTGAGTGGCAGCAGTGTCGGGGCGTTGAGCACCTCCTGCCACCCTGGCGGGGCTGACGGGAGGGGAGCAGCCCGTGCCTCGGTCCCGGAAATAGCTCTCAGATTACTTCAGTTCATTTTTCTTCATTTTCATCCCTCCACGCACCACCGAACTATTCTTAATTAAGGCAAAAGTTGTGATGTACGTGGAGCACCTTAACCTTGCATGGCGAAGAAGAAAGGCGCGGGACTAAGTTGTGAGTGCATGACGAGACTCCCCCTCGGGTCTTGGCGGCGTATTAATGAATGAATAACCTTCACTCCGCTTGAACTTTTGACCGAGGCGTGCAATAAATTCAGCGTTTTCAAGTAATAAATTTCATTGGGTTTCATGTCCGATACTCAGGCGGTGTGTGCTGGCGGTTGTTCCTAGACGCAGTGCATCACTTTTGGCAGAACGCGTTTGTCATAGTAAAAATAAAGCAATATTTCTGAAAAAGCGTACACCAGAATTTTCCTGTGACGTTATGACTAGTTCATACACACCAAAACAAGACAAGCGTGTGAGTGGCTTGATCACCTCCATCCTCTGTTCTGTCTACTGTTACTCACTTCTCTCTCTCTCTCTCTCTCTCTCTCTCTCTCTCTCTCTCTCTCTCTCTCTCTCTCTCTCTCTCTAGGAAATTCCACATGAGATTAAGTAATTACTAATTTTGCACCACAATTGTATTTACTGCTGTTCCTTATTATTTTTGGCATAAAACAGTTTACATATACGCTCACCTTACTCACTCACCCACTCAGCCTTTCACACACACACACACACACACACACACACACACAGACACACACACACACACACACACAGTTCCTCTTATCTCTTTAAACAGTACATCTCCTGCACACGGTAATGTTACAAAACCTGCTCATGTACTTGGCATTTCCTGCTTTAACATGCGTGTAACTTACGCTCAGATAAAATATCTGGTGTTTAACATATTCCAAGTGGTTCCTGGAGAAGAAAATAATATTAAATTGGTAAAATGAAAACGGAGGAAGTGTAGGAGGAGGTGGAGGAGGGAGGCTAATTATCTCCCCCCTCCTTCACCTTTTTCCCTCTTAGTGGTGGTTATGACTGCGGCGGCTGGGGCGCGGTATCACTCAGCGCGCCCATTGTGCTCCTTTCTTAGAATTTCACGTCCATTCTGTGCTCTTAGTGTGTGTGTGTGTGTGTGTGTGTGTGTGTGTGCTGCCGGGTATTTCTTTGTAACGATCAAGAAATCATTACTTTACTTAAGGTTCCTCGACTATCATTCATTTTCATTCAAGTGTTCTCATTCCATCCTTCATTCCTTCTTTCTTTACTTTCTTTCTTCATTGTCTGCTTCCTTTCATCGTGTAGACGTGAGGATGGGAGAAATTGGGCGCGGCTTCGACAAGGTTTGGGAGGCAGAGCAACCCACCAGGTTACGTCAGGAACGCAGGGAAGAAATGCAAAACCAAATAAATGACGTTGAGCCGTTGTAAAGCATGGTTGCAATGAACCTGAATTTGATCCATATAACCTTTCGCATTTCTTGACGTCCAGCCACGCCTGCTTGATAACCCATAATTTTATCTAATGACGCGCGTGAAGACGATTACAGGCCGCGTGGGGGAAATAAAGGGTCTCACGTGCAATGCATGACTGTGACGGAACATTAGTGCGAAGGCCATGGGACAGTTCTTTTTATTCGGAAATACATTCTCGAGAAAACTGTGCATTATTTTTGATACTCGATGTGAATTCCCAGTTCGTGGTCCGACATTCGTGCACGCATAGTGATTTCAATTATTGACAACACGTGCCGAATTCAAGGTCGGTTTCCCGGAGCAGCCAGAAGTTCAGAACACTGTCCACACTGAGGGTCTGAAGCGTTGGTCGCCTGCTGGCTGTTGAGCAATGGTGGGTGGTCGGCGAGACCCGCCATCAGTCTCAAGGACACGCGCGTTGTCCTTCACTGTAGCCACACAGATTATTTGTTTCTACATTTTTCTTATTTAGCTAAAAAAGTTCAAGTCACCAGGACCTGATGAAATATATCCCAGAGTACTTAAGGAATGTAAAGAGATTATTAGTGAGCCGTTAGTTTCTGTCTTTAGGAAATCACTGGAGTCGTGTGAGGTACCAGTAATGTGGAGGCAGGCTAATGTAGTACCCATCTTTAAGAAAGGAGATAAAACTTTAGCGTCTAATTATAGACCTGTCAGCTTAACTTCAGTTGTAGGTAAAATGTTAGAGTCAATAATAGCGAGGAACATTAGGGAACATTTAGACAAACATAACTTGATAAATCAGTCACAGCATGGCTTCACGAAGGAGAAGTCTTGCCTGACAAACTTGTTAAGTTTTTACAGTAGGGTGTACGAGGCAGTAGATAATGGTGATAGTTATGATATCTTATATCTGGACTTTAGTAAAGCATTTGACAAGGTACCCCATCAAAGGCTCCTGAGAAAGGTTAGGGCACACGGGATAGATGGGAAGGTGTTAGGCTGGATAGGGTCATGGCTTAGTGACAGGCAACAGAGAGTGGTAATAAACGGCTCGAAATCCGAGTGGGGTCATGTAATTAGTGGGGTGCCACAGGGATCAGTATTAGGGCCATTGTTATTTCTAATGTATATCAATGACTTGGATAGTGGAATTAGTAGTGATGTTAGTAAATTTGCGGATGACACAAAGATAGGTAGATTAATTAGGTCAGAATCGGATGCCATCGCCTTGCAGGCAGACTTAGATAGAATGAA
>NC_087170.1:1319226-1341726 GCF_035594125.1 Scylla paramamosain | reverse complement strand
GACAATTTCAACATGTATAACGGCAACTAACTGTTTGATTGATGCTCTTATTTCGACTTCCAGAGTAAGATTTCTCATTATAGATGACGCAGTAGAAGCTTCGTGCCACCCTCCGTGTTGCCCTCATGCTTCCTGATATGTAGATGAAAGTTACTGTAGTTCTCGTAATTGGGATCAGTCAGTTGATGTTCTTATTTTCTTTATCGTCTTTTGTTTTCTACTACTACTACTACTACTACTACTACTACTACTACTACTACTACTACTACTACTACTACTACTACTACTACTACTTCTACTACTACTACTACTGATGTATGTAGGTAAGAGTGCAAAATTCTAACGCAGGTTGTTTGAATGAGGCCGTAAATGATTGTGAAGTCGTTGCATTGTGACTTTACTGTATGTTTTACGCTTTGTATAATATAAGACATTGCTGCGAGTGGCCTTCGGTATTTATTTATCAGGATTTTCGCGTTTTATAAATGGCTGCTCATAATTCAAGAACTGGGTTTCACACACACACACACACACACACACACACACACACACACACACACACACACACACACACACACACGATTGAAATATGAATAAGGGCAGAATTGTAACGATGCACGATACATAAGCCTGTGTTTGAGGGGAACTAGTCTAGGCCGGCTGTGGAGGAAAGAATAGAGGAGGAGGAGGAGGAGGAGGAGGAGGAGGAGGGCACAGGGAGGCAGTAGACACCTGCCGAAACGATAATTACTCCCAGTGAGGTCTAAAGCACTGTTCAGGGGGTGCTGTGAACTTATCATTAAACCCATCTGTGACCTCACTGAACGTTTCCCTTTGTGTCTCACAACACAAGCGGGCAGTCACAGCCTGCCCTCTAAAGACAACTCTCTTCCTCCACACAAAACTACAAGCACCTAATAACACCCACACCCTTCACTCAAAAATTTTAAAATCATCATGGCGACTCCTACACCAGCCTCGGAATCCCCATCTGGGGAGGGGACCATAAATGTCCCCAGGTCGGACTGCCTTTCTGTCGACGACCCTAAGTGTCTTGACACCCCCCTCAACTTTTTCTTCATTAACTTCTGCAACATTCGCGGTCTAAGATCTAATTTTCAATCTGTAGAACACCACCTCTCCTCTTCTAAACCTCATCTTCTTTTCCTCACTGAAACTCAGGTGTCTGAGGCAACTGACAGTAGCCCCTTTTCTGTTTCCTCCTACTTTCTCTATCCTCATTTTCGATCCAAAGCTGGATGCTGCGTTTATGTGCGCAATGACTTAACCTGCTCTCGTGCCCATGCTCTTGAATCTTCCGAGTTCTCCACCATCTGGCTACGACTACAGAGTCACTCTCATACTAAATTTATCTGTGCTGTATACCTCTCTCCTAACTCCTCTGACTATAAGAAATTCTTTGACTACTTAACTTCCAAAGTGAAGCACATTCTGACCCTCTTCCCTTTTGCAGAGATCTCCATTCTTGGAGATTTCAATGTTCACCACCAGCTTTGGCTTTCCTCTCCCTTCACTGACCATCCTGGTGAACTAGCCTACAAATTTGCTATCCTCCATGACCTAGAGCAATTGGTGCAACACCCTACTCGCATTCCTGACCGTCTAGGAGATACGCCCAACATTCTTGACCTTTTCCTGACCTCTAATCCTTCTGCTTATGCTGTCACCCTTTCTTCTCCGTTAGGCTCCTCCGATCACAATCTCATATCTTTATCTTGTCCTATCACTCCAATCCTTCCTCAGGATCCCCCTAAGCGAAGGTGCCTCTGGCGTTTTGCCTCTGCCAGTTGGGGGGACCTGAGGAGGTATTTTGCTGATTTTCCTTGGAATGACTACTGCTTCCGTGTCAGAGACCCGTCTTTGTGTGCTGAGCGCATAACAGAGGTGATAGTGTCTGGCATAGAGGCGTACACTCGTCACTCTTTTTCTCGTCCTAAACCTTCTAAACCTTGGTTTAACACAGCTTGTTCTCGTGCTATACATGATAGAGAGGTGGCCCACAAAAGGTACTTAAGCCTTCCATCACCAAAATCTCATGCACTTTATATTTCTGCCCGGAATCATGCCAAGTCTGTTCTCCAACTAGCCAAAAACTCCTTCATTAACAGAAAATGTCAAAACCTTTCAAGATCTAACTCCCCTCGTGATTTCTGGCATCTAGCCAAAAATATTTCCAATAACTTTGCTTCTTCTTCTTTCCCTCCTCTACTTCAACCAGATGGCACCACTGCTATCACATCTATTTCTAAAGCTGAACTTTTTGCTCAGACCTTTGCTTAAAACACTACCTTGGACGATTCTGGGCTTGTTCCTTCCTCTCCTCCACCCTCTGACTACTTCGTGCCATCTATTAAAATTCTTCGCAATGATGTTTTCCATGCCCTCGCTGGCCTAAACCCTCGGAAGGCTTATGGACCTGATGGGGTCCCTCCTATTGTTCTCCGAAACTGTGCCTCCGTGCTTGCACCTTGCCTAGTCAAACTGTTTCAGCTCTGTATGTCAACATCTACCTTTCCTTCTTGTTGGAAGTTTGCCTACATTCAACCTGTTCCTAAAAAGGGTGACCGTTCTAATCCCTCAAACTACCGTCCTATTGCTTTAATTTCCTGCCTATCTAAAGTTTTTGAGTCTATCCTCAACAGGAAGATTCTTAAACATCTATCACTTCACAACCTTCTATCTGATCGCCAGTATGGGTTCCGTCAAGGCCGCTCTACTGGTGATGTTCTGGCTTTCCTTACTGAGTCTTGGTCATCCTCTTTTAGAGATTTTGGTGAAACTTTTGCTGTTGCCTTGGACATATCAAAAGCTTTTGATAGAGTCTGGCACAAAGCTTTGATTTCCAAACTACCCTCCTACGGTTTCTATCCTTCTCTCTGTAACTTCATCTCAAGTTTCCTTTCTGACCGTTCTATTGCTGCTGTGGTAGACGGTCACTGTTCTCCTAAATCTATTAACAGTGGTGTTCCTCAGGGTTCTGTCCTGTCACCTACTCCCTTCTTATTATTCATTAATGATCTTCTAAACCAAACTTCTTGTCCTATCCACTCCTACGCTGATGATACCACCCTGCACTTTTCCACGTCTTTTCATAGACGTCCAACCCTTCAGGAGGTAAACATATCACGCAGGGAAGCCACAGAACGCCTGACTTCTGATCTTTCTAAAATTTCTGATTGGGGCAGAGCAAACTTGGTATTGTTCAATGCCTCAAAAACTCAATTCCTCCATCTATCAACTCGATACAACCTTCCAGACAACTATCCCCTCTTCTTCAATGACACTCAACTGTCCCCCTCTTCTACACTGAACATCCTCGGTCTGTCCTTTACTTATAATCTGAACTGGAAACTTCACATCTCATCTCTAGCTAAAACAGCTTCTATAAAGTTAGGTGTTCTGAGACGTCTCCGCCAGTTTTTCTCACCCCCCCCAGCTGCTAACTCTGTACAAGGGCCTTATCCGTCCATGTATGGAGTATGCTTCACATGTCTGGGGGGGTTCCACTCATACTGCTCTTCTAGACAGGGTGGAATGAAAAGCTTTTCGTCTCATCAACTCCTCTTCTCTAACTGACTGTCTTCAGCCTCTCTCTCACCGCCGCAATGTTGCATATCTAGCTGTCTTCTACCGCTATTTTCATGCTAACTGCTCTTCTGATCTTGCTAACTGCATGCCTCCCCTCCTTCCGCGGCCTCGCTGCACAAGACTTTCTTCTTTCTCTCACCCCTATTCTGTCCACCTCTCTAACGCAAGAGTTAACCAGTATTCTCAATCATTCATCCCTTTCTCTGGTAAACTCTGGAACTCCCTGCCTGCTTCTGTATTTCCATCTTCCTATAACTTGAATTCCTTCAAGAGGGAGGTTTCAAGACACTTATCCACCAATTTTTGACCACTGCCTTGACCCTTTTATGGGACTGGCATTTCAGTGGGCATTTTTTTATTGATTTTTGTTGCCCTTGGCCAGTGTCCTTCTTACATAAAAAAATAAAAAAAAAATCTGACGATCCGAGAGAAATTCAAGTGGGAGAAGGTTTTCGGGCGGTGGAGCAGCAGGCGGCGGTGACGGTGGTGCCAAGATATGAGGGAGGAGACGCAGGCGATGTGTGGCACCGGTGCTCTTAATGTTACGCAGGTGTTCCCTTGTGTCGCTCTGGTCTGCTGCTCTCATGGTAACGTATGAAATTGACATCTTGTTTCTATTGTCTTTTGGATAGTCAGCCGATTCTCCCTCGCGGAATGGAAAGTGTTTGAATGGCAGGACACAAGAATGTATCTCAGCTGAAAAAAAAAAAAAACATATGTATAGGTAAATAAATATGAAAATAGAGATTGTTAAAAGAATGTAATTTAATGTTTTGAACTGAGATTTTTTTCATAAGTGCCATTCCTTGAAATCTTGAAATTTTGCACTACTGCTTTTCCGAGTGTTGATGCGCTGCTGATGACAGTATTGATGTTTAAGACGTGATTGTTGGCATTGTGCTTTGAAGTTCAAACCTCAAAGACAGACCATTAGTTTGATCTGACAGCTGTCTCATGCTCTCCACTCTTGCCTCGGCGCTCCCAAGTTCACCAGGACGTAACTAGTTGTTTGTTGCATATTTTACCAGTCACTGGGTATGCGTTACGAACATCTCTGTCTCGTGAAAGGGAAAGTTGAAATCTGAGCATCGAAAGCTTTCTCAATACCTCAGCTTTGAAGGTTTCATGTGTAGGTCGAAGGAAGGAGCGTCGCCAGAGTGCCTGACGATGGCAGTAAATAGAAGTTGGTTTCTTTAATCAGGAACCCATAATAACTATCTCCTCCACATCTGTTGGTGCAGGTTAGTGTTGAATTTGTGACTTATAAACGGCAAAATCTTACATTTTTTATGAAATCTTTCCCATTTATTATGAGAAATTTCAGACCGTTGATACCAATAGTTTTGTTTGGCGCGTGGCTGTGTAGAGGGTCTGGCAACACTGGCGCCGCTTGCCTGTGTGGCTCGTGTAGCACCACTTTTACCGCCGAGACCTCGGACTGCAAACATTTCCTCTCAGCCTCTGAGCTGATTGGTGTGGGGTTATATATCTTTTAAACAATAGTTCAAGGTATTTCCTCGTGTTTGTTTCCTCTTTCATACTCAATAATGGATTCCCCAGGATATCGAAGATGTTTTACGTAAAGCCATGATAAATGTGGCATTCTCACATAATTATATTGCTGTAGCAAATTTAAAACGCGTACCTTTAGTTTCGTACACTTATTACTTAGCGTAACGTATCCTGACTGTATCATCATCAAAACGGCAGGATCTTTGTAACTTTAAACATACATTCTCGTATCACATTCTATAATCTACGTAGTTTTCCTCCACACTTACCCCGAGCACCAAGGCGGGCCAGGAAACGTGCCACCCTCAGCCCTCCCAGACTATTCTCATCAACATTTTGTCTCCCATTGTGGTATAGGTGCTGCAAAGTTTGCCACATTTGTTTTTACCCCGAGCATCCTCGCGTGCCAGCAGCAGCAGGAGTTTGGTGTGGTGACCCGAGTGGTGTGCAATATTGTGGTCGCCTCAACAGGGATTTTGACCTTGTCCCGAGATGATATTGCTCTTATGGCTTCCGGGGCTTTTGTGTTAGGCGATAAATGTGTTGTGGTGACCTGAGGCTTTGTTTATTCTTTTCCGATCAAATATCTCCTTTTTCAGTGTGTTCATCCCTGTTCACATTGGACACTGTTATTGGTATTTGTTTACGTGTGATAAAAGCTCATACTGACGCAGAGAAAAACGCCCCCCCAAAAAAATAATCCTAATAAACTTAAACGGTTCACCTCGGAATTTGTATTTTCATTTCCTTTCGAACAATGTTGATTTTGCATGATGGGTTTCCTCCATTAGCGACAATAGTTTATCATGTTTCCTTTTTAATACAGTGAAACTTTATCCACTTCAGTAACAATGATGGAGTGTATTACATCTGAAGACTGGCCAAAGCGTGTGATGTCTTACTTTCTACATGCACTCAAACAACATTCCCTGGTCAAATATTCACCTACTGCAACATTCCCACTTCAAATATTCATCTACTTTACAGAGAGAGAGACGTGAGCTTCCCAGGCATCTGTAAAGAATTGGGTGCTTTTTGGTGTTTTATCCTCAGCCTCAGACTTGCGTTCTTGCTTTTAATATCGCAGCATCTTGAGTGTATGATTTTTATTACCGTTGCCCTGAGGAAGTAGACAGGAAAGTGTGGCGCTGTGAAATTGCTTAGAATTTTATCTTATTCATTATCTCCTTAAATCAGACACCTGGTGGGATGCCAACTGTACATTCGTTGCTTAATTTGCTCCACCTCTCTCTCTCTCTCTCTCTCTCTCTCTCTCTCTCTCTCTCTCTCTCTCTCTCTCTCTCTCTCTTACGGTAAATACAAGTAGCAGAAGGATAAATTTGACTTCATTCTCGCCTTGCTTTCCCCTCAGCCTTCCTCACTCATGCCTGAATCTAATATTGCACTCAGGCCGCTGCTGACGCCACGAAGGTTAAGAAGAATGACTCTCTCTTTGCCAGTCTCTCATTTCTCATTCGTCTCCCAGCTTGTGTTATCTTGTGTCCAATCCCATCTTACATTCAGATTTCTTTTTTGGTATGATTTTCTATGTTTGTCTGGTGGATTCTCCCTTGATAATTTTCGTCATTTTTTTTTTTTATTATTATTGTAAGGTATTTGATGTTGCCTTTTTTTTTTTTCTTTCTTTTATGTTAACATGTATTTGATTTTTTGACATGTCTCTTCACTCTGGAGGACTCGTTAAACACTCCAAGGCCTCGGAAGAATTCAATGGCGAATAGAAGCTGTACCTGAGAAAATCTGTATATCATAATCAGTCAAATTTTTAACCTCGCATGTGTTTAAGAAAAAAAAAAAAATCACACACACACACACACACACACACACACACACACACACACACACATACACACATACACACACACACACACACACACACACACACACACACACACACACACACACACACACACACACAAACAAACAATAAAAAAAAAGTGTAGACAATATATCAATCTCTACATACCAAGTTGAGGCTCTTGAAAGGATTCGATGGCCAAGACAAGCTGTGACGCCTCCCTCCATCACAGGAATAGAAAAAGAGAGACGATTCCTATCCTCTCCGTCCCTTTCTGACATATTTTACCGTGCGCGAGAAATACGGTGGCACTATTTCTGAAAACCTCACTGCAAAGAACTGACGATGACAATAGGTAACGTAAAAATAATAATGATAATGTTAACTTTTACCTTCTTGCTGGAAATGTGCAGCGCGGAACATTAGCAAGAGGAACCTGCTTTATTTACTCATCGCAAGTCCCTTCCTTCCTGCACCGCCTCAAATGTCCCTCGTAATTTTACAACTCGCTTCCCATGGATTCTTGGATGCGTCCTGTGCGTCATAAAAGAAGAGAGAGAGGAATGGAGGAAAAGAGAAAGGCGGATAGAGAGACGATCCCCAGTGTCTCCTTCCTCTCCTCCCCTCCCTGCAACATATCTTTAGCGATAGTTGGTATCTTTGAACCCGACCTGGCCGTCTGTCCTCCGGCGCCAGGAGACTCGCGTATCAAGCTCCAAAGGCCATTGAGCAGCGCGGGGAGGGTGTCTGACGCGGCTCTGAACTAAGGCAAATACTAGAGGGCTGATGGACGGAGGCTTTCATCGATTCCTCTTTCTTGAAGGGTCTTGTGAGAGAAAATTACCCACTTCGGGCTAGAAAAGAAGGTGCAGGAGGAGTCGAAAGGAGAATCGCTGTGGTTCAAGAGTGGCGGAGAGACGCAGACGAGAGGATATTTTCAGACGCAAATGTGTACACGAGGTGGATCGCTGGAGGAACACGTGTGCAGAATGACCGTGGCCTTGTTTAGCGGCACTTTAGTGGCGATTTTATTGCAATTTAGTATTTATCACCGTGGAAAATAAAAGAAAGACAAAAAGTAAAAGGTGTTCTGTAAATTCAGTTACGTTTAGTTAATATTTTTGCTTAGTTTGCTTGTTTAGTTTTGTTATTTATTCCCTTCCTGGCAAAAAAAAAAAAAGTGTGGAATAGCGAAAGTTACCTGTACAGACGGAAGGAAAAAGAATCTAAGTAATGGAATTTTAGGAGTGTAAGTCATTCACCAGAGGGATGTATTAAGTCGTGAATTCTGCTTTAAAGGAGGCAGGAAAAAAGTTGCAAAGCGTCCTTAAAGATGAATGTGAACGAATGAGAATCACGCATTTCAGATATTTCCAATCGGCTTAAAAAAAAAAAAATATTGAAAACCGATGAAACTGGAAAGGCTTAGAACCCGCAAGAGCAAAGACGTGTCATGATGGGATGTGCTGGTGGCGTTGCGTGGGTGGCTTGCTGCAAATGTCAGTGTGTTTAGCTTGGGGTGACAGGGACAGGGACAGGGACAGGGTAGGGACAGGGGAGGCAACACCATGCGGACCGAAGTAGTGACGCAATGATTGTCTGTTCAGTTTCTAGTGTATCCTGTAGTTACGAACAGGCGAAATGATCACTGAGCTAATCATTACAAAAAAAAAAAAAAAAAAGAGGTAGTTAAGAAAAGTCAGAAATGAGTAAAAATGACGAGAGATAGAAGGAATTGAAGGAAAATGATGGAAAAGTGAAGATCGGTTTTGCGCTAGTTTCCTCGTCATGGCGGAGGATAGAGGGTGTGTTGAGTGAGGGCAGAGGGGCCACCGGCTTTCCTTCATCCTTCAGCCCTGAGTGACGGGACGGATCCCTCGCCAGAGCCCCGGATTGTTAGGGTGTGGCCCTGACACTTAGGGTGGCCCTTCCTCCTCCTTCTCTTCTTCCTTTTCCTTCTCCTCCTCCTGCTGTTGCTTTTTCTCCTCTTCTTCATAATTTTCTTTATCCTTTTTCTTATCTTCCACTTTCTCCTTCTCCTTCTCCTTATCATTTTTCCTCTTCTCTCTTTTTCCTTTTATCTCCTTTCTCTTTTCTTCCTCCTCCTCCTCCTCCTTCTCTTCCGCCTCCCGAAAACAACAAATCATGGGGTCTCTAATTGGTAATCTGGAAGAGAATAACTATATTAAGCAATGTAAACGTAGTTCGTAATAAGCACGAGTGTATACGTAATGGATGGACTTCTCATTACCAACTGCATCACTCTGGTTCTCGTTGGGCAGAGGGGGTCGATGTGCTGTCGGGCCCGTGTAGGGTTGGACCGCGTCTCCTAAATCTCTCTTGAAACCTAATCCAGAACTGACTCACTCATGCAAACGAACGTGAAGGGAAGATGTCGGGGGGCTTGACAGGAGATCCAGTTATGGTATTATTACATTGAAAGTTCACGTAAGGATATCAAAGAAAAGATTCAGCATTTATTTTGCCAATTATTTTAAGGTCCGGATCTGAAAAAAAAAAAAAAAAAACTTTCTCTTTAAACTACAGAATTTTAAATCATGAATGAGAAGTAGAGGAAGAATATTGGTGTACAAGGTTTGTATCATTCAATAAAGTGTGTGTGACTTTTTTTTTTTTTGTAATCTTTGTTTAAAAGTAAAATATTTCTAAAGCTTTTTCTTTCTTGTTCTTCTGTTTAAAAGTGAAATATGTTTAAAGCTTTTTCTTTCTTCTTCTTCTTCTTCTTCTTCTTCTTCTTCTTCTTCTTCTTCTTCTTCTTCTTCTTCTTCTTCTTCTTCTCCTTCTCCTTCTTCTTCTCCTTCTTCTTCTTCTTCAATGTGTTGAAGTGTTTTCTTTCGTTTCCAGGTAAGCAGCCTCCACTGGTGTTTGCACAGCGGGTAACAGACACATCAGTAAGGGGGAAGAAGTGAAGGCTTTCATCCTTCTTAAAAGACGCTTGTGTTCCTCCTCCTCCCAGTGAGTAATGCCATAGTGAGTAGTTGCTAGTATTATTATTATTTTATTATTATTATTATTATTATTATTATTATTATTATTATTATTATTTTTATTTTTATTATTATTATTATTATTATTATTATTATTATTATTATTATTATGATAAATTCTCTCCCTGATGATATATAGAAATTCATGTTTGAACTACAAATAATTTTAATTTAGTTTTGAGAAATGTTTGTAGCGTGTCAGAGAGAGAGAGAGAGAGAGAGAGAGAGAGAGAGAGAGAGAGCGGTGGTCTTGTCTAGCTGTGACCTTTGTTGAGATGTCACACTTGGTAGATTATAATGAACTGTGATTACTACTTTGATCAGTTTTATCTTTCTACATAATGGCAGGACACACAGCTAATGCTCCTATGGCTTTGTTATTTGTTGAGCGCTAATCTGATTCACTGACTTGCTTACTGAACCCGTAATCTCCCGCTTTCTTGACGTAGATAAGTTGACAACATAAGGGCATATCATTGGTGAAAATCTCTCTCTCTCTCTCTCTCTCTCTCTCTCTCTCTCTCTCTCTCTCTCTCTCTCTCTCTCTCTCTCTCTCTCTCTCTCTCTCTCTCATATTCTTGTATATGCACATTTTTTATGGAATCAAGACGCAGATCTAATTCTGTTTCACGCATCACTGAGTTCTCGGCAGTAGTCATGTTTGTTCCGTTTTTTATTAAATACGAGTCCTCTAATACGTCATCACTATTCTCGAGACTACATATTTCTTGGCTGCTGCGGGAGAGAGAGAGAGAGAGAGAGAGAGAGAGAGAGAGAGAGAGAGAGAGAGGAAGCTCGTTAACAGGATTTTCTCAACCTAATCCGGGTGTGATGGATGGCCGCACCGAGTTTCTCCCGCCTTACCCAAGTATGTATGTTTAATGTACGTCTTGCGCGGTTCTCTCTCTCTCTCTCTCTCTCTCTCTCTCTCTCTCTCTCTCTCTCTCTCTCTCTCTCTCTCTCTCTCTCTCTCTCTCTCTCGTCGGCTTGCAGTGTGTGGGCGTGCAGCAGGTGCCTGGAATGTGAGTAATGGCGTGGGATTCGGTCAGGCATCTCAGGTATGTTTTTTGTGACTTTTTTATAAATTTTTTAATATTTTTTTTTGTGTGTGTGTGTGGCTTATCCTCTCTCTCTCTCTCTCTCTCTCTCTCTCTCTCTCTCTCTCTCTCTCTCTCTCTCTCTCTCTCTCTCTCTCTCTCTCTCTCTCTCTCTCATAATTTAGAGGAAAGCTTCCTTCACGTGAGGATGAAAGGAGAAATGAAATCCGTCACTTCTGTTCTGTCGTTTAACTTGAGCTCATAATTTAAATAAACGAAGAAATTTCCACAGAACACTGGTCACATTGTACGTGGTCTAAACTGCTCTGTCTTAGGTCTACACTCACTGCACCTTTACACACCCCGCCCGCCCTTGCCTGCTGCCGACTCCTGGTGGTTAGAATAGAATGAGCAGACGGTGAAACGAGGCAGTAAGAATAACAGTCCGTGGATAATTGTGTGAGGTGAGGCGTTGTTACACCCTGGTCTAAGGAGTACTGTGTTCAGCTGACCTTGGCCTCCCCTGCCGATGGTCGTGTTCTTTACACATCGTGCACACAGAACGGTCTCAGCAGCAGCAGTGGCAAGCAATGGCGACACTGTTTCTCATGCCTGGAGATGACATCTGGCAAATAAGCGAATGGAGATGGGAAACTATTTTGTGATTCAGTAACAACACACAGATGAGGAACTCCAGGGAAGGTGCGCACTGGAGAAACTGTTCTACATCACCCGAACGAAATTTGTGGTCTAACCTCGATAAGTCTTGATGTTCTAGCTGCCAACATTGCTCTTCATCCTGGTGCTGCTCTGACCCAGCTGTTCATCATTTATTCGAAGATTGACTATTACCAGAAAAAGTGAAATCCACGTGTCACCGTCACTTTGATGTTTCAAGACAAGTGTTCGTGTGCATTACATTTTACACACCATGTCCGCGGATCTCAGCTACAAGGCAAAGTTCAGACCTTCCCTATACTCGTAAGTGTTATCGCTGGCCAAGCAAGATGAAAGTAATATTGCCGGGAAGAAATAAGAAGGATCATGCTCATGAAGTAAATGGCGATAATTCTATAAAATAAGAAGGTAATCAAATATGCATTAGTCTGAAATTTCATGGCTCTCTGTATGCAACGAAAAAAAACTATTCTATTTTATTTCATGCATAGCTTCGGATCCCTTACTTTAAACAGGAAAAGAAAAAAAAAGAAACCGATAAAAGGAGAACTGTTTTCATTTTTTTTTTCATATATATTTTTTACTTTGAATTCCAGTCAGGGGTGCGTGGGAGGTTAGTGGGTGGCAAGGGAGGCGGGTGGCGGGGGGAGGAGGTGACAGTAGGCGTGGGTAATGGGATTGCCCGACTGTTTTTCGCTTCAAAAAATACCATCCTCTCATGCTGCAGAATTCCATGTCGCTGCACTCAAGGCTGTAGGTCGAGCGAGTGACAGCTGTGTGTGTGTGTGTGTGTGTGTGTGTGTGTGTGTGTGTGAGTGAGTGAGTGAGTGTGTGTGTGTGTGTGTGTGTGTGTGTGTGTGTGTGTGTGTGTGTGTGTGTGTGTGTGTGTGTGTGTGTGTGTGTGTATTCGTCTTTCCTGTGATTACGACAAATGACATAAAACTTTATCTCTTTATTCATCCTTTGTCTCTTCCAGTTTGTCTCTTGGTATTCACTGAGATGATAGTCCTTATCTTTCTGTGACTCTGGATGCGTTATTTGTCCTCAGCTCCTCATCTTTTATCTTTACAGCCTGTCAGTTTGTTGCAGTATCTTCCTCGAGCGTGATAAGAAAACATTCACCTTTCTTTCATGTCACTGGTACACACAATATTGCTGAATCGAGTTATTTTTTTATAAGCGACAAATACCAAGTGCCATAAAAAAAAGCTTAAAACCACCACATTTTTATCCCACGTTACTGTAAACGTTTGCTGTAACGGTTTGCAGTAACGGGGGTAACATGGAGCCGGTTTTTTCAGCACTCGATGTGTGAACGATGGGCTGCCTTTGGTGAATCGTGAACCTGAGGCCAGCGAATATCACGTCACCTCGACTTATATCCACCACTCTCTCTCTCTCTCTCTCTCTCTCTCTCTCTCTCTCTCTCTCTCTCTCTCTCTCTCTCTCTCTCTCTCTCTCTCTCTCAGTCAATCAGTACCATTAGCAAGATATGATATTCAGTAGCATTGTTCACTATTATATAACAGTCAGGATATGAATAGTTATTAGAAATTATGTAGCATTTATTGCGTGTGCTTTCTTTCATTCCTCACTCCCTGTGTACATGTTGGGGCTGTCGGGGTGCACGAACCGCCCGCCCCACTGTTGTGTTTGGAATTGTTGTGAAAACATGATGTAACGTTTGCTGACATTCAGTCTTAAATGGGATTTGGAATTAATGTAGCTGTTGTTAAGTTGAGCGTAGTCGACGGCGCGCATCAAAGTTGTCTTTTGTTATTCCCCACTCACTGTGAACATGGTCGGCCCAGCAAGGCGCAAAACCGGGCCTTCATTGTCTTTTTGAACTGTCGTGAAGGTACACCTCCCATCCAGTCTGGATGATAATTGATTTACGTAGTGCTGACTGTTACTGACGACTCTGCTGTGCTGCTGGGGTTCCAGGTGCCGCGGCGGGGCCACTAAAAGGAAGTACACAATGCACGTATAGACAGCATTACTCTGATATTATTATTTTGTCGTCTGCTCCATCAGGATCAACATTTGCTGATAATTAAAGGTATATTTACAGTACAATAGTACCTTGGATTACAAGTAACGATGTATACGAGCAGATAATAAGACTAGTATAAATATCGAGCAAAAATGTTTTAACCTACGAGCATAACTTTAAAAGCGAGCAAAAAAGAGCCGGTGGTTCTTCTCTACCGCGCGCGGTGTGCGTCGTCGCAGCCTTTCTTGTGACCTTCTTATGACTTTTGAGACTGTATGTGTGTGTGTGTGTGTGTGTGTGTGTGTGTGTGTGTGTGTGTTATGGCCTCACCGTCTTTTACCTACCAAACATCAATGCGTCTCTCATTTTTTTTTCTTATCTTTTTGCTCCGCCGTCATCCTTCACCGCCCGCTGTTTTATGTCCGCATGTTATTCCTTGAAATCATCGACTGAATCCGATAAACTTCTCACCCTTCGTCTCCCTCACTGCAGGAATTTTATCTTCTTCATTCCCACAATTTAAGGCAACTTGCTGATGCTTCCTGCATTTGTCATGGTCATTTCTTTAACCTTCGCAATATTTTCTGTTTATCCATTTATTCTTGACTTGACGACCGCACTATAGTTGATATTATAGGGTAGAACATGTCTTAGTTATTATAAGGTTTCTTAAAACTTCATCCATATATGTTGAGAGAAATTTCATGTTTATCAATAATATACAAGTCCCTCCATTGATTATACAAATAGTTTTTTTCCTCAGGAACAAAATTTCCAGATAACTTTTTCCATGCACTCTAATTTTTCCGCTTGCCACTTTGCTTGCCCTCCCAGTTATCTTTTTTACTCGTCCGTCTCCAGAATACAAATTTGCTTAGCACTGGATTTCTTTTTCCGATACAGTTTTCACCTTTACTCCTTACCCGCTCCTTTCTCAAGTTCTTTACAGTTGAGTTTAACAATTTGTTTCATATTTTACTATTATCTTAAATATTTATTCATGTGCTCATCTACTCAGACCTTTTGGCAGATCATTTACATAAACCCTAAACATAATTATGCTTCAGACTTGTGTATGACTTCCTTTCGCCCCATGGGACTCTAAATGAATTTCCCAACATTCACCTCCCATTTGAATAAGTATTCGTGTTCACCTTGAACTTTCCGTTTCCATAGAAGTCTCCACAATTTCATCACATTTCCTATAAAACCATTCCGTTAAGTGTTTCCTCAAAGTTCAGGTCAATAAGAAACTTACTCGTGCTTCTCATGAGTTGCATCAAACGTTGTGCTCCTGAATTTCAAAACGATAGTAAATGCATTTCTATCCTCCACTAATCTGATTGGTCTTCCTGCTATTCCCTGATTTTTTCAACAGACAGCGATGCCATTATTCGCTAAGTTTCCCTGTGACTCAAAACTGCTTACAAACTCCACCAGTAATGCAGGATGCCCTCTCTGTCCCCTTCATAGATATTAACTTTATTAGCTCTTATCAGGAACTATCTCGGATTTCCATCAAGTGTCGCATATTGAATGAAACCACCGCCGTCCTTCGTCACCTTAATAGACACTCAGCAACTCACTCTGCTTCTGTGGACTTTTCTCAGCCAGCTCCTCCATAACTTCCAACATCTCATTTTCATTAGCTTGTAACTCCCCTGGTTTGAGTGGGTGTCGCTTTTCACTCGCTCGCCGCAAATATCGCACCACGTCTGCCACCAGTCCTTCATTTCCTTGCATATTGTCTCCACTCCCATTACGCTATACTACATATCAAGATCATTACTATGGACTATTTTTTTATTTTTTTTCCCTGTACTCTCATTTTCATGTATATGTTTTCGTGTGGGGATTTTGTGTGCCTCGCTGCAGCCGATGAAATATTATTTTCGTTATGTTAATATTTGTCACAATTTTTACATTCTCATATCTTGACTTCTTGTGCACTTTCAAAAGTTTTTGATTAAATATTCTGTGTGTGTGTGTGTGTGTGTGTGTGTGTGTGTGTGTGTGTGTGTGTGTGTGTGTGTGTGTGTGTGTGTGTGTGTGTTGCATGAAGGAGTGCTTGAACGTAATTTTCGCAGCTGACAATATAAATGGTTTTCCCGCTAGGCTTTATTTCGATGCAGGAGACAAGGAGAAACGAAACAGGGCCTCGATAAAGCGTTTTGAAGTCGCGTGTTGCATCTGTCGAGGCGAGACTTGAAGGGACGGAGTGAGAAGAGCAGAGGCGTCATCCATAAGGTAGAATTGTATATATGAAGGAAAACAGTGTCATGGAGCGAGGTCGTGAGCCAAGAGGCCGTTCAGATATATTATTTCTTTCGTCCCCTGTATTGTTGCGAGGGTCGAGGGCTGCGGTGGCTGGCCTGGTCGATAGGGACATGGCACGTACGTCTTGTTTATCCTTTAAAGTATAGTGCCTTGCATGTGAATGGAGAGCTGTCTGGGAAAACTGAACTTACTGGCGTGCCCTGGCCAAGCGAGATGGAGGGACGGCGAAAGGGAGAGTTAATGTAGCGTCTCTCTCTCACTCCTGTCTTTCCGTCTTGCACCTCTGACAGTTGGTAGTGGCATAGAGGAAAGGAAACACCTGCAAACACCTGCACAGCTTGAGTGGGATGGGTTCTCACGATGACAGATGCTTCAATATACTCGAGCAGCTTGTTTTGGTTGTGGGTGGAGGGGTGAAAGTGACGCCTACATCTTGCCCTGCGCCTTTGTCTGCACCGCCAGGAACAGGTGGTCTGTCGCGCCACCCAGGCTCCTCAGCTTCCATTAATTACACTCCCTCACTCACTCGGCTATAAATCAAAGCTTTCATTTCAGGAGGCTCAAGTGTCAAGGGCTTCATTGCGTTCATCTGGTGTCTTGAATGTGTGTGTGTGTGTGTGTGTGTGTGGTTGAATGGATGGTCAGCACAGTTTTCGCGGTTAAACTCAGCCACTTAAAAGGGTAATTAGAAATGCATGAGGCACATAACTTTTCCTTTTATCTCCGCCGTGTCGGTATTTTGTCTTGGCCGCGACGGAAACAAGTGTTCTTGAGGTTGCGGTGTCCTTATTCTCCTCCCGGCGAGACGTGAATTTTTCTCGAAGCGGTGGAAATGACTTAGTTCTGAAGATTCTCAGTCGGCGCCACATTAGCAACTTTGCATCAACATTTTTTTTTTTTAAGCGTCTCTGCTTCTGCCTCTCGCTGATTAACGAATCTTCAGAAACGAAACCTCTTATCTTATCCTTTATTACACAATTATCTATATTATTTTTCCCTTACACGATAAATAATAGAAACGCAAAATCCTCTTTTTAAACCGGAGAATTTCTACTTTAAGCGCGCGATGCCCTCAGTGTCTCCATTCTGGCGCTCGTGGTAATCTGGGAATTTATTCTTCCTCATTTAATATTGATCCTGCCCAGCCTCGCCTCTCATTACCAAGGTCTAAAAATGATGACTGTGGCGGCTGGTGATTATGGAACTTGGAAGGGGCGGTGGCAGGGTGTGGGAGTCAAGGGGGGGGCTTCCTTCATTAAGGCGACCAAGATTATGAGTCCGATTTAAATACTGGCAGCGACTTGCGGTGTTCTTGGTGACGCTTCTGCCGGCGGCGACCCAAGCTGAGGGGACCTGCTTTCACACTTGCTGCGTCAGAGAGAGAGAGAGAGAGAGAGAGAATTTCATAAAGTATCTCAGTTTCTAACTTCACAAACTACAGATAAACTACATAAATTGGAAGCTTGTAGATTTATCACAAAACTACGTAAGCAAAATTTTTCTTTTCTTTCCATTCTTTTTTCCTTTTGCCTTTGGGTTCCTAGGTGTGGTCAATTAATTACTTGTATCAGACTTCCTATTTGAACTACCTGTCTATCTACCTACCCACTATATCTATCTCTACTTATCTACTTATTAGTCATTTTATCTACGAGTATCTATGTATCTATCTGTGTCTCAGTCCATCCATCCATGTCTGTCTATCTGTCTATCCTTCCTACAATTCATCCATCCATCCATCTGTCTGTCTATCCTTCAGAAAGTCTATCTATCTACATCTATTTATGTCCGTACCCAAGACGACAGACACGTTCAAAACTAATTACAAGGCGGCGTGGTGCTGAGTGCTGGGTGGCTGGCAAATTGAGGGCTCTTGTGTCACTCCTTAATGAGGCGCCACCGGAAAACAAATATTTGGTGGAATCAACTTAACTCATAATTCTGTACTGAACGAGGAAGGTTTAATCGACTCAGTATCTGTTGATTATTTTGGGGTTTTCAGACAGTGTAAGCAGTTAACTTTTCCGAGGTTTTCTTACTCTTTGTCATAGAGACTACAATTTTCCTTATTGTTTCGTCTGCACACGTATAGATTTAGTTTAGAAGTGAATAAGCTGTGTGTGTGTGTGTGTGTGTGTGTGTGTGTGTGTGTGTGTGTGTGTGTGTGTGTTCCTTCGTTCGTCTCTCTCTCTCTCTCTCTCGCTCTCTCTCTCTCTCTCTCTCTCTCTCTCTCTCTCTCTCTCTCTCTCTCTCTCTCTCTCTCTCTCTCTCTCTCTCTGTCACCAGTGGTCGCTTGCCTGGTCAGGGTCACCGGCAAAGGCCAGGTCACTGTTCACATCAAAGTCACAGCCTAACTCAATAGTAGCTGCACGCTGGCGTGGGACCTCCGCCTCCCAGCTCACGGCTCCTGCACTTCCTTCAGGAGCGTCTGGCAAACGGTGCTTTAACTTAATGTGTTTTAGGTATTTCCTTGAATTCGAATAACGTTTGGTGTGTGTGTGTGTGTGTGTACTCGTTTTGCTAAGTATCGTATGTATTTTGGTCCAGTGAGTGTGAAATTCAGTTACTACTTTAACCCTGGTTGGCTCGCCGCCCGTGCTGGAGCAGCGGCCGGCGTGAGCAAATAGAGGAGGGAGAAAAGGTCAATATTTCACACGGACAAACGTTAAAAAAAAAAAAGGATCTTGCATGAAACTACTAATTTTACATGACTCCTGCAAATTTACTTCCTTTCCTATAATGACTTGCTTCACCAGCTCAGAAAACTTCAAGATAAATAGTCACCAAATTGCTCAGTAAAGCAACGTTTCAAGATGCAATTTATGATTTCCTTCACCAGACGCATCTTGACTATGTAGCAGAGTGACTGCCCCACTGAGGGCACTGATGAGCCGCGCCCCAAGGCCTCGAGGGGCGTAGGTAGCAGCTTGTCATATGTTTATCCTCAAACATTTGCTGCTTCCTTATCAAGTCCCACGCTGTCAGGTTCTTGGCGCTTCTTCCACCCTTGTTACCCTCGCCCGGGCTGCTCAAGACGGAGGGGATGCACACGGCTGCCTCCCCGCCTTGCATTGAAACACTTCATAGCAACACGTCTTATTATTCTCGAGAGTCCGTCACAAACTCACTAGGCCGAGTCGGGTTGAAGGAGGTGTTAACGATGCTATCTGTGTGTGTGTGTGTGTGTGTGTGTGTGTGTGTGTGTGTGTGTGTGTGTGTGTGTGTGTGTGTGTGTGTGTGTGTGTGTGTGTGTGTGTGTGTGTGTGTGTGTGTGTGTGTGTGTGTGTGTGTGTGTGTGTGTGTGTGTGTGTGTGATTTGCTTTCCGACACTAAAGTTCACCAATCATCTCTGGGAAAAGAAAGGCGCGGCGTCGGTGGTGCAGACTCAGAAGGGAATGAGTCTCGCTGGACACTGACAAGCACCATTTTATTGGAGGAATCCTGCCGCGAGAAAGGCAGGAAGGCGAGGTTATACCTTACCTAGAGAGAGAGAGAGAGAAATGTATTGCACAAAAGATAAATAAGAAACAGATCTGTCCTAGCGGCTCGATCAGAGAATATTTTAGATAAAGACACGAGGAATACTGGACTCAAGTTTCAGAACAACCACAATATGAAATGACGATTAATCACACTTGGCCAACAAACACTGCAACATATGAGAGACGGGTCGGGACGCCAAGTTCAGGAAGTATATAAGTTTTCTGTGACAGCCCTTGCCTTCCCCCCTCCTACCAGCCAGGCGGCCCCTAAAAGCTGGCAAAGAGGTCATCGATCGTCGGCAAACAAGGCGTGGAGGAATAGTCTTCTGTCACCCCCCACTGGCCAGTCGCTGGTGGGGAGTGAGACGTAAAAATACTATGAGTCTGTATTGAGCGATTGTTTGTCTGATTCAGAGTGAGAGAGAGGGAGAGGGATAGAGTGAGTGAGTTATTGAATTGTTGACGAATATGTGAGCAATTTTTAATTCGTGGTTTTCATGTTGTTCGTACGCTTGATGGTCACGCTGGCACAGGACGCAGGATGGATTACTGATGCGTCGCTAATCTGTCAGTAGTACTTAATTGGTTCTATTTATTTACTTAAACAGTGTTTTATTCAGTTGTGCGTATTCACTTTACTTTGACATGTACTGGTGACCCTGCGTCGCTGCTACGTCCATTACAAATATAGAAGAGGCAGGTGTACTGTTATTTTTTATTTTTATTTTTTTTTTTTTTTTGGTGGTGCTGACGACTAATCCATAAAACATTATATTGCAAACACAAAGGATCACACCACAGCCACCACTACCATCACGTCCACTATCACATACGAATTCATCACTACAGCATTGCATCACACAACGCCACCACCGCCATTCCCTCATCAAAGAGCAGCAACACCACCACACTTATATCGATATTCGGTCCTCACCACCACTATCATGAACAATAAGAAGTCTTAACAGTAACTCTACACAATACTACACCGCAACAAATCATTATTTACTTGTAGAATTGTAGTTTTAAGGTTTTAGTACATTACATCAGCTAGCACCACGTCACACCGCTTAGCTCACCATCACCACCACTACCACCACCGCCACCACCATCACCACCACTACCACTACCGCATCTCACCAAGTGAATCATTCAGGCAAAGTCGCCACACAAAACTCTTAGTTCTTTGTTATGGAGTGATTAATCATCCTTTGAGTGGAACGTTGCGATGAACAAACAAATGCAACGTATCGGAAAATTGAACCTTGGTGAGAGACACAGGAAGACTCCCTCCTTGGCGTCTTCCCGAGCACGAGCCTTGAGCGAAAGGAACGCAGGCGAGACTGAAGCAGGCATCTGGTGGAGCGGCACACAAGGGAGCCTCGTGGATCCCCGTAATCCCTTACCTCGACACCATAATCAAGAAAAGCTCTTCCCCAGCCAGCCAGGGAGCAATGAAGGCTGCAGCGCGGCGGCCACACACCAGACAGGTATCGTGGTTGTGGTTATTCTCATGCCAAGAGACTGCTGGAAGGGTTTGCGGCGCGGTAGTACTAACACTTCATATCGGTTTTCAATAGTTTATCCTGTACGTTTGTTTCCGCGAAGAGCTCTGAGGAGCGCCTCTTACGGGTGGTGCCTCTGTCTGGTGTGGCTGCAAGGAACGTAGAGGTGCAGGGTGTCAATATGTCGTGATGAATGGCTGCCCACGACTACACTCCGCGGACTGGAAGGTATGTATTATGTATCTAGTACACCATGCTGAATGAAGAGATTAGGTATTAGACCCTGGACCCAAGTAATGACGCGAACACACACACACACACTCTCTCTCTCTCTCTCTCTCTCTCTCTCTCTCTCTCTCTCTCTCTCTCTCTCTCTCTCTCTCTCTCTCTCTCTCCTGCAGAATTATTCATGGCTTACAATTCCTTTCACTCCTCCCAAACTGACTCTTGCCCACTAACAGCAGCGTGCATCATCACACTGACAAAGACAGCGTCAGGAATACATACAAAAAAGAAAAGGGTGGTCAAAATTGTTCACCGTACACAACCTTTATAGATGATCCTCCCCTCATCCTGAACACTTGTCGACCATACACGACCTACACCAAAAATCTCTCCTATTGTTTAGATGATTCCCTGTACAGCGCAGTGTGTTCTTAACAGTAAGCAGTGACTTACAATATAAGGCACGCATATATTATTCACAATATCACAACGGAAAAAGATGCGACCTTTCTCTCCCTTTCGTTTTCACTGTTACTCTTGGCAATCGAGTTTATTGATGCTTCTTTTCATGCCATTGTACGCTGGATATTACCTTGTTTTGTGTTGCTTTATCTCTTGACCTATCATGGTTCCTGCTACTCTCACCCCTTCCCGCCACCACCACTACTTACACCTCCTCCCCCTCCTCCTCCTCCTCCTCCTCCTCCTCCTCCTTCTTCACTTCCTCCTCCACCGTGCTGTACTCCGTCCTTTTCTCCCTCTCACTGTTTTTTTTTTTGTCAGTATCTCTTAGTTCAGTAGATATCTGTTATTTCTTCTTTGCATGTGTGTTTCTAGGTATCTATGTATTTTCCTTTTCTTCATCTTTCTTCCTCCTCTTGTCAAGGTATTTTTTTTCTGTGTATTGCTATATATATATTATTTTTTTTTCTTATTATCCGCTCTCTTTTGTTACGTCATTGTGATTTATGTATATGTTTTATGTATTATTATGTATTCCCTCCCTTCTTCTGTCATGGTATCAGTTCTTCTCATGTATCTTTAATGCATACCTGTATAATCATCATTTCTTTTTCATCTCCTTTTTTTTTTTTTTTTTTTTACATTCTTCCCTATCTTCATATATCATCGTTATTTCAATCTTTTTTTCTCTCTTCCAACCTCTTCTTTTCTTCTCTTCTTTCAAGATTCCCCATATTTTTCTTCTGCAATTTTCTTTTCTCGTCGTATCATAATATCTTCTCCTATGTATTATTACGTATTCTTTCCTATATATTTCACACTCTTTTCCCTCTAATCTTGGCACCTGCTCTGTCCATGTATTCCTACTTATTCCTACGTGTTTCCCATTTTTC
>NC_087170.1:1301726-1314226 GCF_035594125.1 Scylla paramamosain | reverse complement strand
CTAACTTCTTTTGCTTTTGTTCTGCAGGCGCCATGTTCGACCAGGATTCCAGGGTGATCCAGAGCGCCTTCCTGCACGCCATCCAGCACTACAGTCAAAACATCGCGGGCAGGAGGCTTCAGCTTCACGCCTTTGTGGGCATCATCAGTATGGCGGATGCCTTCAAGATCTTCAGACTGAGTGAGTGTTCTGCTTACCCCCGTTTTCTTTGTCTTTCTGTCTCTTCTGCTGTTTCTGTTTCTCCAAATGTACGTTTTTTTTTTTTTCGAGTTTCTTTTTTTTCCAGTTTGCTTCCAGTGTATATATTTTATTTCATTTTTTTTTCATTGGTATGTTTGTTTCCTTTCTCACTCTCGTATTTCACTTTCTTGAAGGCAAAACACTTTGTTATCGTGTAAGTTTTTTTTTTATGTCATAACATTTCTATCTATTCATAGTACTTCTTTTATTTTTTTCACTTTTTATGTATATTTTTTTCTATATTTTTTCTTCCTGGTTGTTTTCCTTACTACAGTAATATACTCGATGTCTTTGTCTTTTTGAAATGTGTGTGTGTGTGTGTGTGTGTGTGTGTGTGTGTGTGTGTGTGTGTTGTTAATATCCACTTCCATTTGTTTCCCAGGTTGTGTAACTATTTTTCTTTCAGTGTGATGTCGTGCGCTCTGTTCCTTTCCATTCATCGCGCTGCGTTTTCCTCTCCCAAGCTTTGGCTCACGCTAAAGCCGCAGATACATTTAGATTTCTTTGTATTCTATACTAATGAAACACCACTATTGCCTTTTGCTTTGTTGTTGCTGTTGTTGTTGTTGTTGTTGTTGTTGTTGTTGTTGTTGTTGTTGTTGTTGTTGTTGTTGTTGTAAAAATAGGATAATGGCCATTGAATGTCTTACTGTTCATTATGTTGTGATGCTTCGAACTTGCTTAAACTTAAACACATGATTTGATCTTTTAAGTTGTGGTGAAACTTTGAATTTGTTGAAGTCAGTTGAAGATTACACACTGGGATATTCTAATAGTGACGACATTCTGAAATGTTGACTTTGTCAGACTTAAACACCTAAAAGATATAGACTGTGATGAAACTTTGAACTTTTGGACCTTATCACACACATTGAAAAATACTACACGTTTTTTATTTATTGTAATAAAATTTTGAACATTTCGAACTTAACACAGCCTCACTTTTAAGAAACTAGATTCTAATGGAACTTTAAACTTATCGCACGTAACTCAACAGCCATCATTCTTAAGTATCCAAATTGTAAGAAAACTTTGATGAAGTTTTGTACTCAGTACATCTATATACTTAAGAAACCAAATTATAATAAAAGTTAAGAAAAAAAAAAAATTCGTACCAAGCACAACTAAATACCTCAAGGTTCAATTTTGTGACGAGACACTGAACTTCACTGCCACACTTCAAGATCCAAACTTGCAAAATCAAGGTCACAGCTCACGATACATTTTGGACTTACCTAAAAGCCAGCAAGATACACAAGCTGTTTGATGGGATGAGAAGCCATGTGAGGAATGAAACAAGAAAAAAAAAATGGAATATTGACTTTTAAGTTTGTTTATGGGATTAGAAACCTTACACTCTGGTTTTGCTTTTTTTTTCTTTTCTTTTTTGTTTTGTTTTTGTCTCATCTTTTCTTTCTTCCTGATTTTCATTCTTATTTTTATTTGTTGTTGTCATTGTTGTTGTTGTTGTTGTTGTTGTTGTTGTTGCTGCTGCTGTTGTTGTTGTTATTCATTTGTTGTTTTATATACTTCTCTTTTTCTTTTCATTGTTTTCTTGTTCTTGTTCATATTCATGTTTTCCTTCTTTTTGCTTTCCTCCACCAACTTATTCATCCTTTCCTCTCTTCTCCTCTCCTCTCCTCTCCTCTCCTCTCATACCCTCTCCTCTCATACCCTCTCCTCTCATAACCTCTCCTCTCACCTCTCCCCCTCCACCTCTTCCTCTCAGCATACATATTAAGCATCAGCGAAACCTTCTAAAAATCCCTCAATAGGTGACTCGACTTTCGTGAAGCCGTGCGTCTCACAGGTGGATCTTAAAAACTTACTTGGATCTCCTCAGCCTTTTTCGGGAGCAAGTGGAAAAGGCTCGTGGACAGCAACAAGGCGGTGAATGGACACGAGAAATTAAAGCCCGTTAAAAGTGGAGTGATAGAGACGTTCGGGGACGGAAAAAGATCGGACAAAGATAAGAAGCCAAGGCCGAAAGTCCCGTGTTACAGTACGGGGCGAGCGGCCTTAGGGGAGATGAGGGCAATGTCCGGTGGTAAGGCGAATTATTTCAAGATGAATGGAGGGGAATGGCAAAGAGGTGGTGACAAAAGAAGCCTCGTTGGCATCATGAGCACCTTCCCGTGATGGCAGCGGCCGGGTTGGGAAAGAAACATCAAAGGAAACAACGATAATATTAATGTAAAGGGGAGGTGTAACAAGGCAGGGGGTGAGGGGGAAGTCTGCGATTTTTTGGGTTGTAAATGCGAGATTCACAGGAATGACACGATGCTTTTCTAAAATAAATGCCTGGAAGAGAGAGAGAGAGAGAGAGAGAGAGAGAGAGAGAGAGAGATGTGGCGGGGAGAGAAACAAATACGAAGTCAGCCAGTTAAACAGACAGACAAACAGATATACAGCCATCCACCCACCCACACACACACACATACACACACACACACACACACACACACACACATACAAAGAAGCAGAGAGACAAACACTACAGCATAACAAAGAAAATAAATAAATAAGGATTAAAGACGATAATTTCAGGACGTTCTTAGCAACACCATTAACGACAACACCACCATCACCACCACCACCACCAACGACAACAACAACAACAACAACAACAACAACAACAACAAAGACGTAAACACGCATGCATCATCATCATTTTCACTGCAGGAAACTCAACATTGAACTCGTACTTACAGGAGAGTTGCTTTATACCTCCTTTATCTCTCCATGTAAAACTTATTGACGGTGAAAACTTTTGTAGCAGCGGGTGAGGCGGAGAGGTAGAAGAGACGTGGTGTTTTTGTTTTTAGCGTGGTGTCCCCCGGGGTGGAGCCAGCCAGGGATCTGTCACGCTTCATCGTGCCGCGTCTCCGTCCCCAGTCCTCCAGCAGCCAGCTCTCCCGCTACCCTGCCAGATGCAGTCGCTTTTTCCTGTCCCTTGTTTCACCTTGTTGCCTTTCTCTCTTACCCCCTTCTGTCTTTTTCCATAGCATATATTGGTTCTCTTCTTCGTTTTCTTATGCTACTCTTCCGTCCTCGTATTGTGTTTTCTTCGATATTTCGTCTTTTTATCTTCTTCTTCTTCTTTTTCTTCTTTTTCTCCTCGTAGTCTGGATGGCGTCTGTTCTCGTCGTCGCCATTCCTTGTATTTCTTTTCCGTCCCCTTCAACCCAAAGACTCCTCCTCTCCTCCTCCTTCTCCTCCTCCTCCTCCTCCTCCTCCTCTTCCTCCTCCTCCTCCTCCACCACCTCCTCCTTCTCCTCTAGCAGTCTCTACGTATCATATTTCGTTACTTGTTTTTAATTTATTTTTACTCTAAGTGGGGGCTGAAAGCCTCGTCCTGTTTCTTTTTCATGTTCCTTTTAGTGTATTATTTTTGAGTACCGTGTCACACTTCTTTTTCTCATTTATTTCCAATGCTTAAGTCTTCTGGCTTTTCAACATTTCTTTTTAATACTTTACTTTTCCATTACTTTTTTTTGGGGGGGGTTGATATTTACTGTCCCTCTCTCTCCTGCGCACATATACACACGCACAGGTATACACAAACACACACAGACTCACACACACTTACTTTTTTTTTTTTTTTTAATAGTGGGTGTTGTCATTGCTTATTGAAGGGCGATGTGGAATTGGCCTCTGGTGGAGATACTTGTGCAAACTGAAGTGTGCGCTCATCACGGCCAAGATACTGCTCGGTTTATTACGTTAGCATTACACCTGCCTCTCCCTGTTTATCCCGAGGGGCGCCGCGGCCTTGCCAACACTCCAGGACTCTTCAGTGCGGCGAGAAACTCACTAAAATCTTCCCCGCCATCCAGCTCGGGGTCCTGAGGGGAGCGTTAACCCCTGCCTGAGAAATATTCGAGTGTGTGAGCGTTATGCCCGATTATGACAGCATTTGCACAGTCCCTACACACCTCAATACAATAATAACACTTACCTTCTCTGCTATATGAGCATTTATAAGCGACTATGGCGGCATTAGCGAAATTTCTACAGTGCTCATTGGGCGCTGCGACCTAATGGCTGGCGTTATCAAGGGATTTGGGAAAGAAGGAGCCACCGCCAGAAGTTTGACGGGGTGAGTACATTACCAATGTTAAGGTTTGCTGTGGGCAGGACGCGACGCAGGGGTGTCGTGGAAAGTGGCAGGGTGAGGGAAGGGTGGGCAGGGGAGGTGTCATGGTCATTAAACACACACACACACACACACACACACACACAAAGAATGACAAAGATAACAAATGACAAAAAGAAAATAGCAAGATGCAGGATATTTTATATTCATAAAACTTTTATAAAACTAAAAATCAGTCATTGAATATTTATAATGGAATGCAACGTGTTCTGTATTTGGAAGATCATTCTAATAATAATAATAATATTTTTCTTCATCTACATACCGGAGCGATATGATAATGATAAATATTAATTATAAAAAATAATATGGTACAATAATTTTTCTAAAGACATACAGATAAACACGCCACACAGGGAAGTTGATGAAAGCACGAAAAGCCGCGGCTCACGAACGAAAGGTCATGAGGTCACAAAAAAAAAAAAAAAAAAAACACACACACTTAGGGAAAAGATTTTAATGGGTGGCATGAAGTAGTCAGAGGATGGAGGAGAGGGAGAAAGAAGCCCTGAATCATCCGAGGTAGATTTTTTAGCAAAGGTTTGAGCGAAGAGTTCAGCTTTAGAAACAGGTGAAATGGCAGTGGTGCCATCAGGCTGAAGTAAAGGAGGGAAAGATGAAGATGCAAATTTATTGGAAATGTTTTTGGTTAGGTGCCAGAAGTCACGAGGGGAGTTAGATCTTGAAAGATTTTGACACTTTCTATTAATGAAGGAGTTTTTGGCTAGTTAGAGAAAAGACTTAGTACGATTCCGGGCAGAAATATAAAGCGCATGAAATTCAGGTGATGGAAGGCTCAAATATCTTTTGTGGGCCACCTCTTCATCATGTATAGCATGGAAACAGGCTGTGTTAAACCAGGGTTTGAAAGGTTTAGGTCGAGAGAAAGAGTGAGGAATGTACGCCTCCATGTCAGACACTATTACCTTTGTTATGTGTTCAGCATACAGAGACGGGTCTCTGACACGGAAGGAAAATCAGCAAAATACCTTCTCAGGTCCCCCCAACTAGAAGATGGAAAACGCTTGAGGCACCTCCGCCATTGGGGATCCTGAGGAGGGACTGGAGCGATAGGACAAGTTACAGATATGAGATTGTGATCGGAGGAGCCCAACGGAGGAGAAAGGGTGACAGCATAAGCAGGATTAAAGGTTAGGAAAAAAATCAAGAATGTTGGACGTATTCCCAAGACGGTCAGGAAAACGAGTAGGTTGTTGCACTAGTTGTTCTAGGTCGTGGAGGATAGCAAAGTTGAAGGCTAGTTCACCAGGATGGTCAGTGAAATGAGAGGAAAGCCAAAGCTGGTGGTGAACATTGAAGTCTCCAAGAATGGAGATCTCCGCAAAAGGGAAGAGTCAGAATGTGCTCTTCTTTGGAAGATAAGTGGTCAAAGAATTTCTTATAGCCAGAGGAGTTAGGTGAGAGGTATACAGCACAGGTAAATTTAGTTTGAGAGTGACTCTGTAGTTGTAGTCAGATGGTGGAAAGCTCGGAAGATTCAAGAGTGTGGGCACGAGAAAAGGTTAAGTCGTTGCGCACATAAACGCAACATCCAGCTTTGGATCGAAAATGAGGATAGAGAAAGTAGGTGGGGAACAGAAAATTTGTTACTATCAGTTGCCTCAGACTCCTGTGTTTCAATGATGAAAAGAAGATGTGCTTTAGTAGAGGAGAGGTGATGTACTATATATTGAAAATTAGATCTAAGGCCGCGTATGTTGCAGAAGTTAATGAAGAAAATGTTGAGGGGGGTATCAAGACACTTAAGGTTGATACCAGAAGAGCAATCCGACCTCGGGACATTTGTGGTCCCTTCCCCAGATGCAGACTCCGAGGCTGGTGTAGGAGTCGCCATATTACTTTAGAACTTTGAGTGAAGGGTGTGTGTGCATATAGTTTTGTGTGAAGGAAGAAAGTTGTCTTTAGAGGGCAGGCTGTGACCGCCCCCGTGTTGTGAGACACAAAGGGAAACGTTCAGTGAGGTCACAGCTGGGTTATTGATAAGATCACAGAGCTTCAGACATCACTGGGAGTAATTATCGTTTCGGCAGGTGTCTACTGCCTCCTCCTGTAGTGTTACGTAGGCAGCAGATTCCCTCGGTATAGAATACTACCAACATATATTCTAGGATATGTTTGTGTTTCCTATGTAATTCCAAGATTTTTTTTTTTTTTTTTTTTGTAATATATATTGCTGTATTTATTGGTTGAACTTCGAACATTTGACCATTAGATGACGGTACGACAGTAATTGTTTCGTCACCTGAGTAGCTCTAGACGCTATTTATTACCGAACGGAAATTAAAGTGCAAACACTAAAATATTTGAAATATTTGATTACTAAGAGGTGTGTTTCGAAACTATACCAGTAACTTGTACTTGACAATTTCATAACGTTCAGAGAAATTATTCTAGTTTGAGGAATAAATTTAATAATTTTCAGTGTTTTGGAGGGCGAGAATAAGTCATTGTACAGCTGCCTGTGTGAAGTGAGAGTGAGTGAGTGTGTGTGGGATTATAGTTTGTCTGAAGATGATGTGAGATGTGTTTGTACCTGCCACGTGTATCAAGGCAAATTATTTTATTTATTTTCTCATAGGGATTTTATAAGTCACATATTGTTGCTGCTTGTTTCACACATTTTGCTTTTTGACTAATTCTCCTGCAATCACTTACAACGTTTGACTCACCTCCTACTGGTCTCTTAAGTGGTCTTGTATTCTGGGAAAAAAAGTATCAACTTTTTATTCTTTTTCTATGTATCCATGATATATATATATATATATATATATATATATATATATATATATATATATATATATATATATATATATATATATATATATATATATATATATATATATATATATATATATATATATATAGCATTATTTCTCCTTTGTTTCATACTCGACGGTGAATGAAGCTTGTGGTGCACTCTTGTAGGTGGAAATATGTTGTTTGTCGCTGCAAAAATAATAATGCATAGTTTATCCAGTGTGTTAGGGGAGGGTAAATAGGTTACTCGAGTCGGAATGAAGTGATGTTTGTTGGCTTATCAAACACGTGTATTCAGGATGTCAAAGATGAAGGGAATGTATGTTGCCTTTTCCACGTTAGTTAGACCGAAGTATAGATTTGATTTCCTGTTATCAGTTTGTATTTTCTCTTAGAGGAAGTAATTGCTGACGACGAGGTGAGGCAAAAAGTGTGAGTGAGTTTCTGAGGTCGAATGAAGAAAAGTTATGTTGCTAAATTTATATCTTGTCCAAGGTGATTTTCTTTCTTGTTTAGTATAAGTAAAAATATTTTATCAAGTAAGACATCATTGAATGAGACGAGTGGATTCCACGTTCCAGTGAAGAAAAGGCAATATTATTTCCTCTTATCCATTATGTGAGTATGTAGGTTTTGCTCACGTGCAAATAACAGTAATGTCAGGAAGGCAGTGTTTATTGACCAAAGGCATGGGTGGATCCCGGGGGTCAGGAGTGCGGAGAAGTAATCTGTTGCTTTTTTCACAGTCTGGGGTGATGAAGGCTTTCGCTCTCTCGTTTATGTGAAAATAATCGGTGAGGTGAGGTGGTGTGGCTTTGGCAATAACACGTGTGAAGGAAACTTAATTGTTATTTTCATCCACTTCATATGAAATTGTTTTTTTCTTCTTGTTTAAGGTTTTTTGTTCAGTGACGTGAGTGTGTTGTACAGTTCAGAAGTGGAGAAAATGTCTTTTAAGCATTTTCTGGGAAATTTTTTTTTTTCTTATGCATACCAAAATAATAAGGCGAGGTAGTGTGTCTTGGTCAACAAACGCATGAAAGGAGTGGGTTTCTGAGTTCAGGAGAGAAAGAAAATGATCTACTGTTTTCGTCTATTCTCTGCGAAATACTTCTTTGTTCTCGCATGAATACACTGAAAATAAAGAAATTAAAGGTTCCCCTCTCAGGTGAGCTGGTGGGCAGGTGAGGTCAGGGTCACAGGAGAGAAAGAGGGATTAATACTTTTCTCTTACGTTAATAAGGAAATAATGGTATGAACTTTGGATTAAGAGGAAGAAAACTTCCAGAGCTTTCAAAAATGGTATGAACTTTTGATTAATGTCAAGAAAAGACCTGTGTCTCCCTCTACCACGCACCAACAAACATAACTTTTTATTTTCATTTCACACTAAGTTATAAGGCAGATTTTTTTTTTTTTATGTATTTTTAATCTTTTTTTTTCGCCTAGTATACATTTTTATGTTTATTTACTTTAGAACTTAATGTTACTTTACAATTTAGTGGAAATGTATGTGTTGCATTTAAACAGTGCGAAATGTCTTTTTCTTTTTCTGCTTCACTCAATTATTTGCGTTTGTTTAGTTAGTTTGTTTGTATAAGAAGCGTTTTTCTTTTCATTACAGTGCCGCGAAGATTTATGCTCTCTGTTCACAGCAAATTTGGAATGCGATACTGTTAAGTTTTGAACTCTGCGGGTTTATTTATTTACTTATTTATTTATTTATTTATTTATTTATTTATTTATTTTGCTTATATATTTTTTTTTCATAGTTTTCACTAGGGTTGGGTATGAGTATGAGTTGAGTATCTATTTTAGGCTTTGGATTTAGATGAAGAATTGGAAATGGGATGTTATTATTATTTTTATTGTTGTTGTTATTATTATTATTATTATTATTATTATTATTATTATTATTATTATTATTATTATTATTATCTTTTGTTCAGTTGGGTTTGCTCCGGTCCAGAGCCTCCTTATATTGGCATAGTGGGTTCAGCGGCGCACCGTGAGTTGCCACCATGCCAATACAAGGAGGCTCTGGACCCGAAACAAAGCCAGCTCCCCTGAAGATGTAGGTGAAACCGGTCGTGAATAAACTCAACTCCATATACCTCCATTATTATTATTATTATTATTATTATTATTATTATTATTATTATTATTATTATTATTATCATTATTATTATTGCAGTTGTATTTTTAATTAATATTGATGATTTTTGTTTCTTTATCTATCCATATTTCTCTCTCTCTCTCTGTCTCTCTCTCTCTCCTCTCTCTCTCTCTCTCTCTCTCTCTCTCTCTCTCTCTCTCTCTCTCTCTCTCTCTCTCTCTATTGTTTAAAGAAAATAGTTTATGTATGTAATTTAGGTAATATTTTAAGCGCTACATTTTGACTAAATATTAAAAACTTGAACCTAATATATTGTTAAGTATTGGTGTTGAGTAGTATGTATTTGTTTATTTTGTTTTATTGTTGCGAAATAAAACTTCTCTGTTTTTTTCCAGTTTAGTTCAGTGAAGAATTTAAATGTTACATTTAGACGAAATGTGGGGAAGCTGGCTTTATTTTATTGTGCATTGGAGTGTAAAATTTTATGTATGCATTTATTTATTCATTCTTTTTATTTCTACGTGTGTATTTTTATTTTCACTCATTTTCTTCACAGGTGAGCGGGAATTCCGACGAAATGTTGAATTTGGATGTGTTGCGTCACGTGTCTGTGTGGAGCTACAGGCACTTGTTTATTTGCTCTTGTATTTGTAGAGATCTTTTTTTTTTTAATCATTATTTTCACTTCTGTGACTAATTAAGACTAGATATGTGTAAGATTTCAATGTATTTCGTTTTCTTCTATTTTCTTCTCTTTTGTTTTGTTTTTGTATGTGGAATTACTTGCACTTGTTTATCTGTATGTATTCCTTTAATTGCCAGTTTTGCTTTGAGCGCTGCACGGAACTTTATGACACCAAGTAGCACAGGATTGTTGCCAGAGAGAGAGAGAGAGAGAGAGAGAGAGAGAGAGAGAGAGAGAGAGAGAGAGGGGGGGGGGGGAGTACATAACGTGCGGTGAAGGACGTTACTGCCTCCCATTAAATCTACGCGCGCTCTGCATTAACAACAAACATCAAATCAACGTGGGCAATGGAATTAGAGCGAAAGTGAAGTAGTATGCAATAAAGGACAATAAACGGGTATAGTCACGCTAAAATTGCCCTTCGTACGGGTACAAAAAAAAAGAAAAAATATTATAAAATATTAAAGTGGAACTCAGTCTTAGTAACACCGCATTAGCTTACTGGGTTAAAGAAGGAAAGAGTGCTTGGCCAAAGGAACAACAGAACAATAACAAGAAGAGAAGGAGGGGGATAAAGAAGAAGAAAAAGCGAGCACATCCAAGAGAAACGAAGGGAAACAAGAACACTAACGAGAACAAGAAGAGGAGGAGAAAGAGAAAAAGAAGAAGAGTGCATGTCCAAGAGAAAATAAGAAGGAAAGCAAAAGTATTAAAAAAAAATGAATGAAGATAAGAGAATATGTAAAAAAAGATTAAATATTTCTGAAATAAGCGAATAGAGGGGAAATTTAAAGATACCAAATAAAAAAAAAAAAACAAGGAAAAGTACATGGGTAAGAAAATAGATAAAATGGAATGGAACAGAAGAAAAGAGACGAAAGATAAAAAAAAACAGTAAATATGGAATGAAAGAATAGAATGAGAGATGGTACCAAATTTAAGAATGAAAAAAAATGCATATTGAAGAGAACAGAAAAAGGAGAGAAAGAGAAAAAGGGAAAAAGTAAAAGACGTGGAAAATGAAGAACGATGAGGAATACCTTTGGAAGGAAGGAGCAGATAGGAAAAATGAATATTCGAAATTTAAGAAGGAAAGAGAGCGCAGCCAAGGGAAAAGAGGAAGAAGGGAAGGAAATGATGAAAAGAAGAGAAGGAAGGTGAAAAAGGAGATAGGATATTTGTAAAATGACGTAATAGAGGGAGAGAAGATGATGATAAATTTAAGAATGAAATATTGCATGGTCCAAAGAACAAGGGAAGATGATGATGAATGAATGGAAAGAAGAAAAAAGTGAAGAAGATGGAATATTTGTGGAATGGAGGAATAGAGAGTGAATGGATGAACATGAAATATAGGAAAGAAAGAGTGTACTGATAAAATAATATTGAAGGCATGGGAAGATGAAAGAGAGAGAGAGAGAGAGAGAGAGAGAGAGAGAGAGAGAGAGAGAGAGAGAGAGAGAGAGAGAGAGAGAGAGAGAGAGAGATGAAGGAATATCTGTCGAATTAATGAATATAAGGAAAAGTGGAAAACTACTGTGAAAAGAGAATGACAAATGAAGATGAAGGAGGAGAAGGAGAAATATTTCCGGAATGAGCGAAATAGACAGAATGCGTGATAAATGATATAAACAAAGAAATTATGAAGAGATTCTAGAAAATAGTCAAAGTGAAAACAAATATAATAGGATGAAATTAATGAAATAGGAAAATTGCATAGCCAGAGAAGAGAAAGACAAATAAAAGAGGTGCAATACAAAGTAAATGAGGAACAAAGATGATTGCTCATAAAACGATATAATAATAAAAAAAATGTAAATAGAGTATTGAAAATAATAAAAACAGAAATGTGTAAGGAAAAATAATTGAAGAAATTTAAGAGTAAATCTGAGACAAAAAAAAAAAAAAACACGAAATGGAAGGAATAAATTTGAAAGATTGAAAAGATGTAGACGCGAAATGATAGAACAACGAAAAGAAGAACGCATCATAGAAAAGTAAAAAAAAAAATAAATAAATAAATAAAAACATAAGGTAAACATTTGAGACACTTAATGGAAAAAAAGGATATGGGAAAAGAATAAAGAAAATGAAGGAATATCAGAGAAGGAGGTAGAGATAAGGATGAAAAATGCGAAAAGGGACGTATGGAAATCTAGGGAAGAGGAGACTTGAAATGAAGGCAATAATGGAGAAAGAGGGGGAAAAAAAGAACGGTAAGCGAACGAAGAGGATGAGGAGAAGGAGGAAGGAGAAAGAGGAGGAGAGAAAATTGAAGGACGGACTGTATGTGAAAGAGGAAGAGAGGGAGAAATGCAAGGAAGAGAAGCTGAAGTTAGTAATACAGAAACGTAGAGATCAGAGATGCAAAAGAGAGGAAGATAAATGGGAACTGAGATAGAAAAAGATAAGAAGTAATTTTGATCAGAAGCAAGTGAGGACAGACAAATGAAGAGGAAAAGAAAATAAATGAGGGTTGATAGAAATGAAAATTGAGATGAAGAGAGAGAGAGAGAGAGAGAGAG